>NC_036872.1:11566715-11590578 GCF_002910315.2 Salvelinus sp. IW2-2015
ATTTTATACACCTGTCAGCAACGGGTATGACTGAAATAGCCGAATCCACTAATTTGAAGGGGTGTTTGCATACTTTTGTGTATATATAGTGTATGTAAAACTCCCATGGATGCTCAGAGATCCATTGCAGGACTGTGTCTGAGCTCAGACAGCCTAGCCTTTGGTCAGGGCGCTACCAGTGGAAGTCTTTTTAACTTCCTCCCACTGAGAGATTATTTAATGCTTCTTTAAACACGGGACCTTAAAGAGAGCCAGAGCCATGCTCTGGAGGCATCGCAAGAGCACAACATCTTATAATGATTGAAACAAAACCCGTCTCTATCTCTCTCTGTTACGTAGTTAAGCCTGTTTGTCTGTACATCAGTCCATTTCAAGTAACACTGTATGTCTGTATGTCTGTCTACCCTGCATTTGTTAGTGCCAGTAATACAAGTTCAAACAGAAATCCCTCTGATGTTGAAATGTTGTGTTGTCTTTGAAAATGGCTTATTGAGGGGGGGGGGGGGTTCTGAAGGTGTATCTTCAGAGACGATTGGAGCGGAGATGTTGGACAAGCCCTAATAAAGCTTACAGTTTAGACGAAGGAGTGTTGGGCGCATACTGAACTGGAGTTAGACTGAGAGAGTGTTTTGGCCCATACTGAACTGGAGTTAGACTGAGAGAGTGTTTTGGCCCATACTGAACTGGAGTTTAGACTGAGAAGCTGCACTGATCCTAACACCATACTCAAATTAAGACTGAAATATTTAATGGTCCTGATAACACACTGGGGGCCAGACGGAGAGAGTGTGCTTATTCTAGTACTACACTAGAGTTTCTCTGTCTAATATTGTACTGAATTATCTCTTTCTTGTAGACTAATGAATTCAGAGTCCAGGCAGGGCTGAGGCTGACTGACCTGATGTAAGTCAGACCTGGTGTGTTTCATGGCTTTCTTCATGGCTTTCTTCCTGTGCTGTGCTCCATTCTAGTTTCCTCCTGCACCCGGCCTTATTGCTGCTGCCACAGACAGAACAACTAGTTTCTATGCGTCATTAACAGACAGGGACAGAAGAACTAGTTTCTATGGGTCATTAACAGACAGGGACAGAACCACAAGTTTCTATGAGTCATTAACAGACAGGGACAGAACCACTAGTTTCTATGGGTCATTAACAGACAGGGACAGAACCAAGCGTTTCTATGGGTCATTAAAAGACAGGGACAGAACAACTAGTTTCTATGGGTCATTAACAGACAGGGACAGAACAACTAGTTTCTATGGGTCATTAACAGAAAGGGACAGAACCACTAGTTTCTATGGGTCATTAACAGACAGGGACAGAACCACTAGTTTCTATGGGTCATTACAGAAAGGGACAGAACCACTAGTTTCTATGGGTCATTAACAGACAGGGACAGAACCACTAGTTTCTATGGGTCATTAACAGAAAGGGACAGAACAACTAGTTTATATGGGTCATTAACAGAAAGGGACAGAACCAATAGTTTCTATGGGTCATTAACAGAAAGGGACAGAACCAATAGTTTCTATGGGTCATTAACAGAAAGGGACAGAACAACTAGTTTCTATGGGTCATTAACAGAAAGGGACAGAACCAATAGTTTCTATGGGTCATTAACAGAAAGGGACAGAACAACTAGTTTCTATGGGTCATTAAAAGACAGGGACAGAACAACTAGTTTTCTATGGGTCATTAACAGAAAGGGACAGAACAACTAGTTTCTATGGGTCATTAACAGACAGGGACAGAAGAACTAGTTTCTATGGGTCATTAACAGAAAGGGACAGAACAACTAGTTTTCTATGGGTCATTAACAGACAGGGACAGAACCACTAGTTTCTATGGGTCATTAACAGACAGGGACAGAACCACTAGTTTCTATGGGTCATTAACAGAAAGGGACAGAACACTAGTTTCTATGGGTCATTAACAGACAGGGACAGAACCAATAGTTTCTATGGGTCATTAACAGAAAGGGACAGAAAAAACTAGTTTCTATGGGTCATTAACAGACAGGGACAGAACCAATAGTTTCTATGGGTCATTAACAGAAAGGGACAGAACAACTAGTTTCTATGGGTCATTAACAGAAAGGGACAGAACCAATAGTTTCTATGGGTCATTAACAGAAAGGGACAGAACCAATAGTTTCTATGGGTCATTAACAGAAAGGGACAGAACAACTAGTTTCTATGGGTCATTAACAGAAAGGGACAGAACCAATAGTTTCTATGGGTCATTAACAGAAAGGGACAGAACCAATAGTTTCTATGGGTCATTAACAGAAAGGGACAGAACACAATAGTTTCCTATGGGTCATTAACAGAAAGGGACAGAACAACTAGTTTCTATGGGTCATTAACAGACAGGGACAGAACAACTAGTTTCTATGGGTCATTAACAGAAAGGGACAGGAGGACACATTTCTTTGGTCATTGAATGCTTTCCTTGTAATCACACACAGGCACATCACAGTCATAAGTAATTCAGCCTCCATTGATAATTGATTTATTACACAGAAATACGTATATTACTTGACTGAACTTTCACACAATTCTCGTACTTTGGTCAAGTTATTACGCCCAAAGTGACGACATGTGAAACATACAAGTAAAATAGGTGTGCGTGCGTGCGTGCGTGCGTGTGTGCGTGCGTGTGTGTGTGTGTGTGTGTGTGTGTGTGTGTGTGTGTGTGCGTCTTGATTAGGTTTAGGTGATTCTTTTTCCCTTTCATGTGTTTTTAGTCTCCTGTGCTTTGTTCCATTTCTTAATTACAGTAGTCTTCTCCTCTGAGAGTATATAACCCCCTCCCCACATCCAGCAGCATCCCATTAGCTCTGGACTGATGCTGTCTTTCTTAATACCTTTATACAATTAAAATAGACAGAGATCAAAAAGATACCAGAGCCTTACAAGGGAGATGTTTTTCACAAAATGCAGATTGTGTTATTGATGGCTGCCCATTTGGAAATCATTATGAGACCAGGAGTAATCTGTGAAGCTGCCTCAGCATTCAGAATAGAACACCCCCTCCCTATGGTCTTTCAACCAAGTGTCAAAGTTAGTTTTAAGTTCTTAAAAACAAAGTCCACCCTGAACTAACTACTTTAATAATGCTTTAGTTAATTGGATGCTCTTGGCTATACTGTAAGTATTTTAGAAAATAACGTGTGTATTGCTCTGTAATGGGGCTATTTATTGTGAGGTTATATGGTGTTGGTGGGAGATAGTATGTAATTGAACTTGACGTGCCAGTTTCATGCATTTTTTCCCGTTAGAATTGTGTTAAACATAACTAACTCTCTCATGTTTTCTCCAACACTTTTCGTGAAGGGATACTGAAACTAGGAAGTGTTTGTCAAGGTGCACTCAAGGTCCCCTGGCGCAGGGTGTTCATTTTCGTGTCCCAGACCTCTGAAAGAGCAGCTATGTGCATTCATCTTTAAGTGAATTTTGCCTTGTGTAGTATCAAACAAGCCCTGCGTGCTAATTAATGTATGAATTAATCAACATTTGTAATGATATGATTCATTATTTCATTGAATATCAATTTAAAATATTATTTTATGATTGCTATGATTATTATCACCATTTGTGAAGTTGTAACGTTAGTCTACTGACATATTTCATGTAAAATAAAATAAAAACACACATTCAGAAAAAAAACCCACTGCTTTTCAATGTATTTTTATAATGACAGACTAGTAGCCAACCATGCCACTCTCTGCCAGTAGCCTCGGAAATACAATTTGGGGGCCAAAATAATTGTAACCTTTTCATAAACAATGTGGAACCACTAACCTAGTCCTATGAACCATCATTAGCACAAAATTCCACTCATCATTGGTGCCAATTAGTAGGTTGCGAAAAATCTATTTGAATCTTAGCCAAGCAGGAATTTCATGAATTTCAAATGTCACATAATTTCAAAAGTATACCCCCATTTGGAATTAACTGTAGGCTAATTTAAATGGAATTTATCCAAACTTGGCAATAAATCACCTGTTTAGAGAGAGCTATTTGGACATTTTGAAGTTGCTAGCTAGATTACTAGCAGGTGGAGAGTGACAAAATGAACATGCAAGGGAGAAGAAGATGAAACATGAAAGTGTATTTCATTACATCAATGGAATCGTTTGATATCATGAAATCGAGTCCCATATTAGCCCACTCCTCCAAAGCTTGTATAGCAGCAGCGGAAAATTTCCACTATGAGGCGTGTATTCACACTTACAACACGATAAACAGCGTTTCCGTGCCATTTCATATTATATCAAAGATTGATGATGGTCGGTTTACTAAACTGGGAGTTTGTTGGAAGTGATTCGTAGCAGCATATTATATTCCAGCATGTCACGAATCCAGTGTAGGCCCAGCCAAATGAGAAGAAATGTGCGTGGAGTGTTGTCAATTTGATGATGCCTTGAAATAATTGTCACCAGGGGATTTGCCGACACAGCAGTCTTTAGACAAAAGACGGCTATATGCTCTGGTGTATTGGTTCCATAGTCAACGACTGAAACAACCTTATTGACTTTGACTTCAACAGCACAGACGCATGAGGAGGAAGGTTAAAATCAGTATGTCTGCTGGAGAAACAACAGAGCAAGATAACGTCCTAAATGTTCATAAGAAATCGGCAAGATTGTAAGTTGGTTTTTGAGCACGAGAGAGAACAATTGGCAGACCTGGCGAAGTCAAGTCCCATTTAATAAAATAAGACTTATTATTGAGACGATTTGAGCTTGAAAATAAACATAATCGCAATATCACATTTCATACACGCCCGCAGACATGCCCGGTGCGACAATGTGTAATGTATAAGACAGCAGCATTATACCAGACAGGGAACGCAGATGATAAATATGCATGTATTCAATTAAGGGTATTACACAGGGGTTGATTTGCATAAGGATTTATGAGCTCAACATGCCTCTTCATATTTGTGCTATAAAACGTTAAAATCAACGCAGGCTTTCTGTGCTTGGAAGGAACAGGTATTATGGGCTATGGGTTATTATGGGCTATGGGTTATTATGGGCTATGGGTTATTATGGGCTATGGGTTATTATGGGCTATTATGGGCTATGCTACTTTTAAGACCCCCGCCACCACAAGCGTTTCTTCCTATATGCAACTACAACTGACTGGAGATATGGGGGAAAGGTAAATAAATATGAGGCAAACGTGTAGGCTAATTGTGAAATAGTGTAGTGATAATTTTATCATCATTAATTAGCCTACAGGTAACAATATTTGTATTACTATAATATTATGATTAATGACATTATCATAATCATGATTATTAGGCCTATGTCATTATTGCTGTTTTGACGGCTATATAGTAGCTGTTAAAAGTTGAAAGATAAAGCCTGGAAAAATATATAAAGACTATTGTTTTCCCCATAAAAGTCGGGAGTGCTAGAAAGATAAAGTTTTCTGCTAAGTGGATTCTGGACTCTCTTCATACAAGCTATTATATGTGTGGATTTGCCATTGTTTAAATCTGAGACAGAAATCGAACAAATAAGGGCAAAAGTTAGTGCCCTGCTATTTCATTTCTTGTCGTTTCCTTTGCCATCGATGAAGAATAGGCTATTCTATAAAATGTGATGGTTTCAAAGGGGAACAGTGTGCCTAGGTCTTGACAGTGTCCTTGTTTTAAGAAACACAATTCTATGGCTGTGATGTCATTTTCTCACACACATCTCAGGGATTTTCTGTCGCCCATTATTTTCCTGAACAAGGCAAGTCCTCCTCTGATGACGAAGTCCAAACTCCCCTCCCAATTAAGATCACATAGCTAATTAGAAGAGCGGATCCGTAGTAGAGGCTTAGACTACGGCCAGGGACAGCAGCGTCACCCACCACGCAACACTGGTTTGCAACTGGAGGAAATGAGAAGGGAAGTCTTGAGTCTAAACGGGAGTTCCTTTGAAATCATTCATATTGAAGTGTGTGTCATTAGAACAGACATATCTTCAATTTGGGAGATTCTTCATTTAACCCAAATGACTCGCGCTGCACGAGGTGGATTTTGTTCACTTTATATCACACATTTTGGAATGTATGCGGTTGACACGGGCAAATTGTTGTTTTTAAATGACTGAAGAAAAATGCCTCTGAGTTGGAGGCCTATTGTGAGAACTTGTTGTTGATTTGATTTATTTTGTATGGATTAAACCGATTCAATACGGGCCTTAATTTGTGATATCAATTTGCCCTTATTAAAGGCTTATGTTGCTGCTTTTTGTAACATGATACTCTTTTCATTGAACCCTTATTTTACCAGTAGGTTTACTGAGAACACATTCTCATTTAAAACAACGACCTGGGGAATAGTTACAGGGGAGAGGAGGGAGGATATAGATTAAACAAATCGAACACAACATTTAAATCTATACAACATCACCGTGATGGAACCTTCCTTTCAAAGGACTATTATTTATTTCATTGCTCAATGAACGTCTTCTTACACTACAATATACAACCTGTGCACTTTATCCCAAGCATTTGTCTTTCATTTTGGTGTGCTTGGCAGGCCTATATTTGAATGAACACAATCAACAACATGTGACTTGCATGTTTCTGTCTCAGATGTCGGTCAGGAGCTGAAACGGGAGTGACTGAATAGGTATTAATGACTTATTGTCAGCGTATTGTGTAACCAGTTGTCTGGTGCTTCCTGCGGTCCCCATGACGCAGAATGCATTGAGTCCCTATGATGGAATAAAGTCATAGTGTCTCAGACGCCAGTCTGAACAGATGGTCCAATAGAGAAAGTAATGCAGGAGATCATGTAAGCTGTAATTTGTTAAATGTTATGAAATATTAAGACATAAAGATATATTAAATGGGTCAGGGTGGGTCAGAGAGAGAGAATTGAATTGAGAGAGAGAGAGAGAGAGAGAGAGAATTTAATTGAATTGAGAGAGATATGCATGAACGTCATGTGACAATGGTTCAACAAATCACCTTTAACCACACTCAAATCTTTGCAACACTGTCAAATCAATATTCCCGTTCTTCTTCTTCTTCTTCTTTCCATGTTGTTTTAGACTAGATAAGCTCTAAACTAAAGGTATCCAGACATCTAATCAGAAGCAGTCACAGAAAGGATGCGTCCAAACAGCATGACATGGGCAACCAACGAAAGAATACTCTGCATACTTCTCCCACAGCAGTAAAATAGGAATTCGACAATGTTGAAGAACCAATGAACATAAATCGTGGAACGTGACGTAAGGGTCCCTGTAGAAAAGGCGAGGAGTGTATCTCAAGGCCAGAGACCGCGGAACAGTGATAGGGGCTGCCTGCTTGAGTCTTAATGTATAGTCTTAGTCGACTCCTCCTTCTCGATTACTCACATGCATCTTTCTTGGCAAAGAGAAAAAAATTACTAAAGGAAAACAGCTTCTCTCAGACCTCCAACAGGATCCAAAAGCAACAAAAATTAAAATTGCTAACGAGTTATAGCTTTTGTTTTGTTAAAAAGCATAGGCTACATGTAGATTTTCATAACATCAATGCTGTTCTAACACCAACTTGGACAGTGTATTTTAGTTATGTGACAAACTGAAGAGGACGCAGCTACATGGAGATGCACGCGCCTACATTCTCAGACGCTGTTGTGTTCTTGATTTTTTTCTATTCCTTCGACTCGTGTGGAAATCATTTTAGTTTTACAGTGATGCCGGAGTAGATGATTCCAATAAAAGTAGCGACAGTGTCCATTGATCGAGTTAGTATTGGTCGGCGAAGGACTAATTAATTCGTTTACTAATGCCCTGCAAAATGTTTTAATCCAAATTCCTCTGAAGAAATAGGAGGGACCAGTAGCAGACCCATGCAACGGGGCTTCGATAGTTGGTATGTTTTTAATTCCGTAGGAATTATTTAGCAAATGGCATTTCTTCCCGCATGATAATGGAATAATATATTGGTATGCTGCATATAATTAATTAGCATTAGTAAAACGACGGATTCCGTCACTTTAATTAATGAATTATAGCCTATGAGAGAGAGATGCAGAGATTCGGATGATGATTTCCATTGGCAGATGATAGTGTGGAGAACACGTGTCCATTTTTGCCTCACATTTTTTTCTGACCCGGAATTCTTACATGTCACACCAAGAAGGGAAATAATCTGACTGCCAATGCACGGGCTAGGTTTGCGTCTTATGGAAATCTTTGGTTGCAGATCTGAGGAAAACACGTATAATATCATCCCCTCTGCGGCAACGATGCTTTTCCACGGACTCCCTGGAGGCGACATGCACGGTGTTGTGGAAGAAATGGAGCGGAGAGGAAAGAGCGAATCCGCAGCTATCAGTTCGGCTATAGACATGGGAGAATCTGAAACGGTAGGCAACTGAACAACCACACGCTGAGGGGCGATTGCAATCGAGAGTATAGCGAGCAGTTGTGTACAAATATCATAATGAGCAGCGAAACGTTGATGCCCAAAATGCAGGAGCAGTGCACTATAAAATCATACTTGGGATATTAAAAAAGACTTGAGAAATGCTATTAAAACTTGTTGGACTACGAAATAACTTACTTTTTGAGTTTATTGTTATTATTTTTAATAGGTCTTATGTATGATTGTGGAATTATTTTGAATCTCTATCACAAAACAATTGAGCGTAATCTAATAATAATAGGCTAATAAATTCATAGGCATATGCTAATCTGTTAAAAGCAAATATCAGTGATGTTTTTACTATGCACGCTCAAGTGTTTTTAAGCATGACATTGTTCTGGTGTTAGATATGTTGTGCATTTAAACGACACCATAATGAAATGAATGTTTCATAATTTTCTACTTTTGAAATTGTACAACATTACACATTCATCAATTCGTTGTGCAAATGAGTATGAGGCCTATATGCTACTGTTTCCTTACAAATAAAGGTACACTTCATAGAGATATGTTTTACCTTTAGACTAAAACATGCATGTGTTCAAATCTTGTTTGATAAAATGGAACTTGAGTTAAATTACAAATGAATTCGTTAGACTAGTAACAAATGGGGGGGGGGGTCTTCTTCCTATAACATTGGCATTCACTTTGTTGCCTATATTTTATGCCTAGGCCTAATGGGTGGGTAGAAGTGGTTTGATCTTTGATCTGTTTGGCTATATGTGATAATGTATTTGTATTGTGGTGCATTTCCTTGTTTTGTTGTGGATTTAGCCAAATCAAAGTTTTAAGACAAATTACATTAGGTGAGGTGAKCCCCCCCCCCCCCCCCCCCCTCATAATAATAATTGTCCCAAAAGTGTTTAAGAAATTATAATTTTCATGAAACTTTTTAAAAGGGTAAAACCATTTTAGAGAATAGGCCTAAAAATAATGAAGTGTGTGTGTTTGTAAGTGTGTTTTGATTTGATTAGGATTTCTGAAATCGTAAATCTTGATGCGAGTAAGCCGTTTTATTTCGAGGACTACAGGCTACATAACATGTGCTTTGTTGTTGTTTATGGATTAATGTTTCATTTGAAATGCCCAAAATGTTTATAACAAGGTATGCTTTGGTCTAGAATAGGATACAATTAGCCTAGCTATAGGCCTGTAAACTGGCATATTTTAACTGATGTGAAAAAAAAATTCCTTCATTTCTAGACTAAATAACTGTATTATGCGTTGCAATGCCCTCAGTCAGATATTACAATATGTTCGTGCAAAACATCATATTTAAAAGAAGATCTGATAAAAAGGAGCATATCTTCCGGCGGGAAATGATATATTATTTCGATATGGGTGTTTGATGACATGTGGTTGGTCTGTGTTTTAAGTTTGTGTTTGTTTGGTTGTCTTTTAGAACATGCAGTGCATGAACAGTGACAGGGTGGCTCTGTGCGCGGGCTGCGGCGGGAAGATTGCTGACCGCTACTACCTGCTCGCGGTAGACAAACAATGGCACATGCGCTGTCTCAAATGCTGCGAGTGTAAACTCAACCTGGAGTCCGAGCTCACCTGCTTCAGTAAAGACGGAAGCATCTACTGCAAGGAAGATTATTACAGGTAACGCCATAAACTCCGCCAAATGTAAAAGTGTTTGGTGGTTATGAAGAATAGCAAACGTTTGAAGTCAGATTTTCCATAAAAACAGTCACCCCTGGACAGGTGATATTTAATTTGGGTATTACAGCACCATATAATAGGCTTTAATGTAGTCTATAGCGTGGCCATACTACAGAGCTTCGACAAAACATTAAAAGTGCCCTTGCGCAAAACGCATTACATATGGCCTGTGTGAGAGTTTCAAAGTACTGTACATGGTTCTGTTTCAAAGCGGGACTTGGAGTAGGCTTACATAGCTACCAATGTACTGTATGTGCTACTAATTGACGTGGTTAAGCCTAATTCACATCTAATCCAAATGTGTCCATGCACTGACTAGGTTCTGTCTTCTCTGCAGAAGGTTTTCGGTCCAGAGATGTGCCCGGTGCCACCTCGGGATCTCGGCTTCAGAGATGGTGATGCGGGCCAGGGACTTGGTGTACCACTTGAACTGTTTCACCTGCACATCCTGCAACAAGATGCTAACGACTGGGGACCACTTTGGCATGAAAGACAGTCTGGTGTACTGTCGGCTGCACTTTGAAAATCTCATACAGGGGGAATATCAGACACATTTCAATCATGCGGATGTAGCCTCTCACAAAGGACTGGGACCTGCCAACGCTTTGGGACTATCCTACTTCAACGGCGTGGGGACTGTGCAGAAAGGGCGGCCCAGGAAAAGGAAAAGTCCCGGGCCAGGAGCAGATTTAGCAGCCTACAATGCCGGTAAGACTACAGTGATAACATTTCCATTTAATATAGGCCTTCTTTTCAGAACAACGCCATATTGACTCAATGGCCACTCCCCCTAATCAAAAAGTTTTCATTGCGTATGACAACATTACATCACTCTGCAATTTATAATTATTGCCAAGGCCTGCTATTAACAACGCAGGCCAACAATTATTAAAGGGTGGGACTTAAAAGTGCAGGCGAGTCTTTATCCGAATGATTTTAAGCATGGTAATCATTTAAATAGAGTAACTTACTTGTTCTCAATAATATATCATCTACATTCGATACAACGACAATTTTATATAGATGTTGCATGCTTTTAGGCTAATGTGTTTGTTATCTCAATCGTAACAGTTCTTTCTCATTCAAATAGAGAGATGCAAAACATTCCGCCCTCTTCATTGCATCAGTTAATCTCTAACGATTTAAATAGGCTATCATAATCAATTGATGTTATGATATTTTTGTTTTTGCAACCAATATTTTCAAACCAATATTTCAATGACTTCTTTCTGTTCATTGATTTAAGCTATAGGCTATTATTTCTTAGGCCTAAAAGGCACATGGGGCCTATAGCAGAAGACACGTAGCCAATTATTTGATTCTACTATACAAAGTTGTTTTTTAATCAATCATGTTCTTTACCTCCATGGACGTTCCGATTTTGTTAATGTCAGAAAAGTATCGTAGCCTAAAGGGTTGTAATATTGCATATCTTATTTGTGCTCTGGAGAAAGTAAATACCAAATGTGACCATCATTGTAGGCTACACTGTCGTTGGACACACATTTGACATCATTTCTCAGACGAAATTATAACATGGTGGTTTACCAAATTGCTGCCGATTATTCATCCGAAATCCCTCTCTCTACAATTCAATTGCAATTCAACAGTGTGTGGCAGGGCAGTTTTATCCATAACATTTTTCCTCCTGTCCTCTAAAAAATGTTTTTGAAGTTCCGGCTTTCGCCCTAGCCATTTTCCACTTGTCAGGCTCTATAGACGTCTAAAGTTCCCCTTCTCGCCCCGTTGCGCACTCGGGGACCGGTTGGTCTGGGACGGGGCCAGGATGGGGGTGCACTACAAGAGATCAATGAGACTTGACGAGTTATCCAGTAGTGGTTGTGGCCAATGAGCAGTTGTTGCAACAGCAAAATAATTTCTATCATCAAGAAGGCCCCTTCAATAAACATAATTGTCTTCTTGTATCGACATTTGTGTCTTGGGAATGAAACATTGCCGTCAGTTATTGTGTTATTAAACTGTTTTCAGGTGCATTCCATCCAGCTTTCATCAAATAAGTCAATCGTAGAATAAAACATTGACAAAGGGCAAGGTGAATCGATCTACCTTCAGGATATTATCCTACAGGCTATTCAAATAGGCGTATATAAAATCACTTTTCTATTTAGGCCTACGCATCACTAGCCCGTGTGTCATCATTCACTTGGTCATATGAAGATTTTCCACATGGTTCATCATCTGATTGAGTCACCATACTTTTTCATCCAGTCTGTCTCACAACATCTAAGCGAGAAGGGGAGGTGGTTGGGCCGCTACTGCCCTCTACTGTTAACGGATTGGGCCACTGACTGCTGTACAGATCAACCCTACTGTATTTGATGAATAAACAACGTATTTAAAGTAGGCTATTGACTAAAGTCACCTAACAATCGTTCACAAACGAAATCGACGTTGTGCTTCAATTAACATCTAATAGGTTTCTGAGTGTGTTGTGGTCTGCACAAGTAAACCTATACATTATTTCCAGCTGTTATTAGAAAGGTACTCATCAGCCTATCAATAGCTTTTGAGAATTTGCGAAAGATAAATACTTTTTCTGTATGTATGGTGTTTGTGGTTTATTGTCTGAAGTGTTATTCTGAGAAATTTGAATGACTAATATTTATTGTATGCAGCATTGAATATGTCTGAACTGTTATGAATAGATAGCGACACTTAAGCATTTGCCAAGAAAATACTGTCATGGAAATGTGTCATGTTTTTGCGTCCACGATTTGATTATCTAGGGCAGAATATAGCATATGACAATTAATATGACAACAGCCATCACACAATTAGGGTTATTATTATTATTAGTAGTAGTAGGCCTATTACTAGTAGTAGTACTATCAACCTATATTAATTAGACTATTTTTGTATTTTATTTTACCCGTTTTATGTGCTTATTATTTCAACTCAATTCATGGCATTTCTATTTCGCGAACTGCCCATGCATATTTCACAGCGCAAGACCTCTACGTGTAAAGACACTCCTGCCAATACTAGCCAGAAAGTCATTCACATGCACATATTTTAATTGGTTGATATCTTACACAACCCGCCTATGACACCATATAGTGAGTGCTGCTTAATGTATGTGAATGTAACACTGGCTATCGCCCTAAAAATGTGTCATTAGAAGTCAATGTTCATGTTAACACTGACATATACAAATATCACAAATACATCAAATATGTTACAAATATAATATAATATTTGGATTATGGTACTGGGTGGTTTAAGGGCCTTATTAGACATTGCTGTTCAATAGTAAGGCTGTGGTTGAATTTACAATCACTGTTCAATTATACCTACGATTTTCATGTTTGTATTCCTCTCCACGCTCTCTACCCAACGTTTCATTACTAAACCAATTTTAAAACATGGCATTAAAAGCCAGCTACACTCACTGCTAGGCTGCATATAAGCCAGCATGTTGCTGATTTTATTAATGTATCAATTCAATACATAATGTAGAAAAATACATAACATGGTCATGTTTAACTTATCCACTTGTTTGTGAATGAAACACCATGTTCAGGTGGACTAACCAACATCTAATCTTTGTGTGTGTGTGTTTTTGTGTGTTTGTGTGTTCGTGTGTGTATGTGTGTGTGGTGTCCTCCAGCACTCAGCTGTAATGAGAACGACGGCGACTCTATGGACAGGGACTCTTACAGCTCCAGTCAGAAGACCAAGCGCATGCGGACCTCCTTCAAACATCACCAGCTGAGGACCATGAAGTCCTACTTTGCCATCAACCACAACCCAGATGCCAAGGACCTGAAGCAGCTAGCCCAGAAGACTGGCCTCACCAAGCGTGTACTACAGGTTAGACACACACCTACACTGTATTGTTCCTCACATTCAACAAAATGAGAAAAACTACACACAAATGGAAAAAAACATTTTTTTCTTGTGTATCATGATGGCAATACAATTGAATAATGGGATGTTGGAATTAAACGAGTAACAAAGGGACATTTTTCTATTTAAATTTCCAGATAGGAATTGTAAGGAGTGGGAGTAGTAAAAACAGTCTGTACTGTTTATCATGGGGAGCGGGGAAGCACAACAGAGAGTGCTTGATTTCCACAAAGACGACAGCAAATTATCTAGGGGACTGAAGAAAAAAATGAGACAAAAAGGTTTCTGAACAAAAATTCTGTAAAAATCGCTCCGCTTTAATTAACGCTCCCAGAAAACAAAGCAGTCATTTTGCTTTGATGCGTTCTATTTTTCATGCCTGTTATTCCAGTTGAAACCTTCCCTCTGTCTTTTCCCCACGGTTCCATCACTAACAGTCGCAACGATGTTGCCTTGCTGTGGTACACAGGTCTGGTTCCAGAATGCTCGAGCCAAGTTCCGGCGGAACCTGATGAGACAGGAGAACACGGGCGTGGACAAGACCTCAGACGGCTCCACCCTGCAGGGGGGCACACCCTCTGGCCCCGCCTCAGAGGCCTCAATGAGCCCCTCCAGCACACCCACGACCCTGACGGACCTGACCAACCCCACCATGCCCACCGTCACCTCCGTGTTAACCTCTGTGTCTGGCAGCATGGATGTTCACGAGTGCAGGAGCCCATCGCAGACCACCCTGACCAGCCTGTTCTGACACCCCTCACCTCCCTCACAGACTGCCCCCTTCAGCTTCCTCTGATGCCCCCAACCCTTTAAGCAAACACCCTGACCAGCCTCTCCCCTGAACCGAACCCCCCCCCCCCCCCCCCCCCCCCCCCCCCCCCCCCCCCCCCCCCCCCCCCCCCCCCTCGACTCTGTCCACTCGGAACCTAAACACAGACCTTTGACAGAGACATTGAATGGACTAGTAAAATTAAGGTAAAGGAAAAATGCTCTTACTTTTACTCTGAGCCCATTTTAGAATATTTGCATAGTGAGGCTGCAAAGCCTTGCAGAAGGAACCGTTGTTGTTATTCTGTTGTTGTTGTTGTTGTAGTTGTTTTGTTGAGAACTGAAGAGACTTGATTTGCATTTTTCAGTGTTTACAGAATGAAACTTGGGGAAAAGAAAAAAAACTGCTTAATTTTGGAAATTCATTTTTTCCAGCACAATATTTATGTTGTTGTACAGGAGTCAGTGTTAGGAAACATTGAGAAGGATTGTAAAATGATGGGAAATCTGAGATTAAACACAGGCTAAGATATCCTAAGACTGCAATGTGCCTTACACTCCATTTTATCTTCAATTGGCCCCAACATATCCACACCTATTTCTCCCAGTAACATCAGATAGATACACATGTTTTGAACCAACAGAGAGTATTTTGGATCAAGAGTATAGGAGTAAATGTGTGTGTGTGTTCCGTGTGTCTGGTGCATGTGTCTGTGTGTGTGTGTCTGTGTGGGTTTGTGGTCTTAACTGTTGTTGAATAAATCAAAAATTACATGTTTACACGCACGCACACACACAGATCTGGCATATGATATCATACAATAGGTTGAAATGAAACAGCCAATGAAAGCTAGTTTTGTTTTGAAATATTGTGATCTTACGATTTGCATTTATCTTACAAGAACAACAATTCTATACCTCATTTACATAGGAACTTGATATCAATGAAGATGGTTTTGCTGGCTAAATACTGCTGTGACATACAGTACACACTGGCATCCCAACCTCTTTGAATTGCAATTGGTCAAAATTATGTTTCCCTCAACAGGAGTTGAAGCACTAAAAGCCAATATAAGGCTATTTTCAAGTGTATCTTTAATCAGACACAATGTAGCATGATATGTGTAGGCAGCGTGTCATGTCCAACCAAGAGAAAAGGCCAGCTATTTATATTTGTGTTACAGTAAATACCATAATTATCATAAGCTCTAATTGTGGGCTTCTGTTTAAGTTGTGCAACCATTTACTTCCAAATTCTGTTACATGAAACAACAGTTAACTGGCTACAAATGTTTAAGTTTCCCTTTTGTATACAGTATCACAAGCCAGATATTTTACTCATAGGGAAAAAAATATGAGTTTATGAGTGAGAATACGCAGTCATACGGTTCCTTCCACCTTCATCCCTCAAACACTACTACTACTACTACTACTACTACTACTACTACTACTACTACTACTGTACCAGCCACTGGTCTCCAATGATGTATGGTTATTGACTGAGGACTTACTGTTTTCCTGCACCTTCTTGTACAGATCCTGACCCTTCGATGTAGTCTTCAGTTCTGTAAGAAATATAAAAAATGAATTATAACTTATGTCATCCTTACAAATTTGTTCCTTCACGTCTGTGAGTTTTGTATTACACCATTAAAAGCACTAACCTATTTTGCATTGCTCGACTAAAGCCTCATATTGAGATGGTCTGTCATCTATCTACTGTAGTGGATGGTGGTACTGTAGATGTATTGTCATAGGATCAAATCTGTCTCTACATATGCATTCCCTTCCTTTCAGCATTCCAGGGATTCTGTGCTAGTGTGGCAGATCCAGTCTAGAACCATTATTGGAATTGCAGAAATGAGGGTCATGCGAGGCCTGCTCACATAACTATTCAGACCAGGGCCGACTGGCTTTTATATGAGCTAATGTTTTTTAGGGGATTTACTCGGCCACAGACAGTTGAAGATCTGCCCTGAACTCTCAAAATAAAGGCACGGTTTGGACCAACCTTTAAGCCCCTGACTGGTGTAAAACTGGTCACTTAGTATCCACCATGTTGGCTCCTAGTTATAGTATATCAACAGGCTGGTGGTGCTACCATACGTGACCCGGGTTGCTGTACACACTATGTCAACCAACCCGTTAACATTCAACAGTAAACCAACATAGTAACACCTACTCAGTGTGGACCAGAAAAGTTTACATTATTAATAGCAGCAAAACAAGCTTCTCTAACCAAGAGACCGTTGATTGTAGTTGGAAATCATTTAAAAAAATATTGTGGGCAGCTTTCCCCTCTCAGCAGGGGCAATATGTGTTCAATTTTCTCATGGTACCAGTGACCGCCCGTTCAGCTGAAACTAATAATATGAGGAATTTCATCTCTGATTGTAAATCCACACCGAGCCTGACTAAAGGTGTCTGCATGGTTCCCAACCGAAACAGTTCGGAAGAGTTCGTGCATATATTATGATGACATTTTGTGACGATTTTGTTCATTTTGGACTTCGGTAAGGGTTTTTTCAGTTGTTTGGGCACACACAAATGTTTCTTGAGGCAAACCAAAGTCGGTTGCTGAAGTCTACGCCCCTTCGTCGGTGATTAGTCAACAGTAGGGATGCTTCAATAAAGTCTTTGTTGTCATTCAACGAGAGATGACTCGTTTTCATGCAATTTTTTTATTTAGAAATACTGCACCAAACATCTTAGTTAGATTTTTGAGTTATCTTAAATTCATTCTGACTATTTTGAGGAAGTGTATACTGTCTACGCCATCTCAAAATGGACAAACAGTTCTATTGCCGCTTTTTTCTAGTTTCTCAAGCGAATGTCTTACGGGAGAATGCAAGCACACCTGTTCGATTCGCCTAGCTGACATTGGCTAGCCGCCAGCCGTACTGAAGCATGTTGAAGCCTAGGTCCACTATTGCTCAAAATGATTAATAAAGCAATTCACAAATGCTCATTTGAGATGTGAATACAGCACTAATTTTGCTTTTATTAAAGAAAGGTAAGGATGCCACCCAATGTTCTCACTATCGCCCCCTATCTTTGATAAACACAGATGTTAAACTGTTTTTCAAAGTGTTGTGCTGTCCTGTCTCGAGACTTACCCAAATTTGCCCACACAAACCGAAGAGGGTTTGTTAAAAAAAAACGTTTATCCTCGGATAACCTCAATCGACTATTACATATCTTAAATGCATAATCAGAAACAACATGTCCTTGAGCTGTTTTATCTCTCGATGCAGAAAAAGCTTTTGGTTGACTAGAATGGTCGTACCTCTGGTATGTCTTGGAACATATGGGAATTGGCTCAACTTTCATTAACATTTTACTGCAGTGGGCTAAATCTTGGTGTTTCTTGGTAGTCTTAAACAAATCTACTTTGAAACAAAGATATACACCTCACACATATGGCTATGGGCTTAAAAAAAGAAGAGGCCTGCCTATACCATGTCAGATATAGAGTTGAAATGTATTACATTTTGAGTTTCCATCTCAATATTACACTTTACATACATTACAGAAGACTGAAATATAACAAAACTGTTTGACAAATAGAAACACCAGATTAGTAATCAAATAGTAATCATTAAAAGTCATGTTTATGAATTATGAAATTATGAAAAAGACTAATAACATTCCACTCATGGTGGCACTAGGTCATTTGACTGCAGGAAAGGGTTACTATGATTTAAATACACTATGCCAATTCCTCAACCATAGTTATAACAGGCAATATCTGCTCTGCTCCATTCAGAATCACTAGAAGCAGCAGAGAAGGTGATTACATTTTTCATTTGCTATTTTTCTTATCCCTGGCCCAGGCAATTCATCAATCAAAATATATAACACCAATTTCCCTCAAATCTACTGATCACTTCATCGTATTATACGTTGGTGATATTTTACTTTATGTAGGCAGTGTATCTCAATCACTCCCAAACACATTGAAGACCATAGATAAATTCAGCTTCATCTCAAGTTATAAAATGTATGGAACCAAATCAGCCCCACTGCCTCTCCAGTCCCCGATGGACACTCCATCTCTACTTATAGAATCCCAATTTTCCCATTTTAAATATTTGGGATCAGATATATTTCCTTCCTTGGATTAAACCATTGCCAGAAACTTTAACAGAACGCACAAATCAATTCAATCCGACCTCAGTAGATGGACTAACATCTTATTGCTTTAACCGACAGACTATCTATTGTCAAAATGAATATACTGCCACGGCTATATTTCTGTAGTTCAATGCTTCCCATGTCTCCCCCTTCTGGTTATTGGGATAACATCCATAGTGTGGTTTCAAAATGTATATGGCAAGGTAAGCTATCCTGGATAAAAGTAACACATTTACAAAGAGGGAAAGATATAAAATATATGGGAGATTGGAAATGATGCAGACAATTACATTGATGGAATCTACAATCTACCTGCGCTATTAAAGCTGATCTACCCCCTAAAAAAATACAAAATTAAAATTAAAAGAAAAATAAATAGGGAAAGATATGGGGGGACGATCAGTACCAAATGTAAATTGTATTTCCAGGCATTACAATTTTGGCCTATCCTAAATTGGTTTAGACATGAGTATTCCTCCAACTGGCTGAGTATAGATATAAAGATGGTGTCTCCTTTTGCCCTGGAAGAGGTGGTCTTCACTGATATATCTCAGAATGTCAACTACACTTTGGTCCTATTATTGCTAACACCATCTCTATTTGGTGCAACATTTAAAAACGATTTAACTGGGAATGAAAATGGCATGTCCATAGTCCAATATTTCACAATAATGCCTTGTGGTCTGGAGGGCAGCCTACTGCATCCCCACACTGGTTCAAATGTGGAATCCATACCCTTGCCGATGTCATGGACAGTAATGGTTTGAAAATGTTCCAAGATTTGAAAGACACATACACATTACCAGACAACTCCTTTTTTTCTATATTTCCAACTTAGGTCAGCTATGCTGGCCTATGGAGTCCAATGGGGAACCCAATTACCGAACCATTCAATTATGGGATTTATAGATAAATTATCCGAGAGGACTGATCTCTAAAATGTATAAACAACTTTTGGAAAGCTCATATTCTGAGCTAGCAATTAAAAAGATATGGTTCACCAATCTAAGTGAATCTCAACAACCCTTTAACTGGAACAGAATATGGGAGAATATTACCTTGGCATCCCACAATCCGAATCATCGACTTTCACATTTTAAGTTTGTTCACAGACTGTATTTAACACCAAGGAAATGTTTTACAATGAAATTGGCCCCATCTCCCAACTGTTCACTGTGTCCCCTACATCAGGTAGGCACATTCCTTCATATGTGGGAGTGCCCTGCAGTTAAATTCTTCTGCGACAAAATTACAAGTGCATGAATGTAAATATTCAATGCGTTGTATCTATTATCTTACTTAATGATGATAGCTCCTTGAATCTCTCAATCAATCAGAGACAATTAATGCTGGCAGGGAACAATGCTGCAAACAAACCTGTTGGCTCTTAGATGGCAATCACCACTCTCTCCCAATTTGCCAGTGGATACAATTACTATTAGAAGGTATAACATTAGAATTATCGACAATGAATGAATGGTGCTAGTCAATGAGCAACCGAGACCTGGACAAATACACTTGACTCTGTAAAGAATCATCTCAGTTAAAACTCAATGCATATAAATAAACAACCTATAAAGCCCAACCCATACTGTACATGCACTACATGGCCAAAAGTAAATTAGCGGATTCCGCCATTTCAGCCACACCCGTTGCTGACATGTGTATAAAATCGAGCACACAGCCATGCAATCTCCATAGACAAACATTGGCAGTAGAACGGTCCATACTGAAGAGCAAAGCGACTTTAAGGATCGGTGTCCCCCCGCGGGAGGTTTAAGCTAACGTGCGCTAATGTGATTTGCATGATGTTGTAAGTAACAAGAAAATTCCCAGGACATAGACATATCTGATATGGGCAGAAAGCTTAAATTCTTGTTAATCTAACTGCACTGTCCAATATACAGTAGCTATTACAGTGAAATAGTACCGTGCTATTGTTTGAGGAGAGTGCACAGTTATGAACTTGAAAATGTATCAATAAACCAATTAGGCACATTTGGGCAGACTTGATACAACATTTTGAACAGTAATGCAATGGATCAGTCTAAAACTTTGCACATACACTGCTGCAATCTAGTGGCCAAAATCTAAATTGTGCCTAAACTGGAATAATACATTGTGGCATTTCTCTTGCATTTCAAAGATGATGGGACAAAAAAAGTGGAAGCAACAATGACTCAGCCGTGAAGTAGTAATCCACACAAGCTCACAGAACCGAGTGCTGAAGCGTGTAGCGCATAAAAATAATCTGTCCTCGGTTGCAACACTCACTCCCGAGTTCCAAACTGCCGATGGAAGCATTGTCAGCACAAGAACTGTTCGTCGCGAGCTTCATGAAATGGGTTTCCATGGTCGAGGAGCCGCACACAAGCCTAAAATCACCATGCGCAATGCCAGTCGTCGGCTGGAGTGGTGTAAAGCGCGCTGCCATTGGACTCTGGAGCAGTGGAAACGCGTTCTCTGGAGTGATGAATCATGCTTCACCGTCTGTCAATCCAATAAACTAATCTGGGTTTGGCGGATGCCAGGAGAACGCTAACTGCCCGAATGCATAGTTCTAACTGTAAAGTTTAGTGGAGGAGGAATAATGGTCTGGTGCTGTTTTTCATGGTTCGGGCTAGGCCCCTTAGTTCCAGTGAAGAGAAATTTTAATGTTACAGCATACAATGACATTCTAGACAATTCTGTGCTTCCAACTTTGTGGCAACAGTTTGGGGAAGGCCCAGTCCTGACAAGCAACCATAGTTGCTAGGGGGGTGGGAATGGGTGGAAAACATGGTTTCAGGGTGTGGGATGGGAGGTGGGTGGCTGGATGGATGGAGACATGTTGGATGGGTGGTTTTGGGGGAATGGGATACTTCTTTTTGTTTATTTTCCTTTACATACTAAATGTACTACAACTTATTTTGTTACTCTAATATGATCATAATGACCAATACCTTTATTCCTTTATTGTTGTTGTTGAGTGGCAGCTCAAAGGTAAATACGAAATGAACTGAATATTAAATTACATTAATTTGTATATTGTACATGTAACCCCCCACCCACCCATCGAAAAAAAGGACAAAAAATAATAATAATTGTAATATAAAAGAAAGGTATGAGGAACTTCAACCTAAAAATATCAAGGTTTACACTATTTTAGTTCTATACATGTACATTTAATTAGGGACTTGACCTTTTGAGAATAATGTCCATTATGTTATGTAAGCTCAACAGATTTGACCATACATACAGGTCCCATTGATATGTAGCTTTACTATAGAAATACATTGATCAGGAAATAATATGATCAGCCTCACAATCTCGCTCTCTAGTCAGGGCTTTTGCATTCTCATCAGTGATGGTTAGCATTGTGCCCTAAAACTGTTTCAGGAGTCTGAGTTGAAATGTTAATTGGCCGACATACTCACAGATGTCTGGTGAGCACACCTGGCTACTCTCACACTTACAGCTCTCTCTGGCAGTTTTCCCCAAAACAATCAACGCCATATGTGTGATTTTATATGGATCAGTTAATGTGTGCGCGAGTGCGTGTGTCGGTGTGTCGGTGTGTGTTGGTGTCAGTGTGTGTGTGTATTTATGCGAATGTATATGTGTGTTTTGGTTCCTGAGTGAGAGCGAGAGAAAGAGAATGTGTGAGTGCGTATATGCAAGTGTGTACGTGT
The DNA here is from genome assembly GCF_002910315.2 of Salvelinus sp. IW2-2015. Lineage (NCBI taxonomy): Eukaryota > Metazoa > Chordata > Actinopteri > Salmoniformes > Salmonidae > Salvelinus > Salvelinus sp. IW2-2015. The sequence goes on from NC_036872.1 coordinate 11,589,249, forward strand.
GTTGTACGACAAGGGTATAATGAAGGGTGTTTCTCTGTTGTATTTTACATCCATTCTATACAATATTCAGTGACAACAAAGCTAAACAATTACGGAGGCAAGGAGTGGACTGACATCTAATGGTAAGATCGAGGAGGGGTATAAATTAATGGGTGAAATGCAGTTCAAATGGTAGAATTCAAGTGGCAGTTAAGGATTTTGGCTGCGCTGCTTTATGTTAATGTGAGATGTGAACCCACTGGTTCGTTTATCCAGTAATTACAAGAGAGGAAAATCTTAGGCTTGGCAACCATAATGCAGAAATAACAGAACAGCCTCATAACCACACGTTTACTGTTTGTTAATGGATGCCTATGTCTGTTACAGAGGGATTGTTGTTTTAAGAACAATAAAACCTGTTTAAGGAATTTAGGAGAAGATTTAAGGAGATTTTAGAAATTTGAAAAGGCCTTCCACGTCTCCACTCCAGATGCCGTATTCATTGCAACATAACAGAGAGGATGGGACTCTAGAGGCATACAGTTGAAGATCAATAATGCCATCTTTTGAATAAAGACAACACTGACAGCGGCAATGCAGGCGAAAAAGGGAACTTCCCTGCATAAGGTCTATTACAGTATTTGTTTACTGAGCTCCTTTATTACCAGTCTCTGGTTCTGGGTGTCCTGGACAGGGGCCTGTCTTCCAGGCTGGTCCCCACCCAGCTTTCCCATCAAAGAGGCTGCCAAGCTGGGGCTGGGGTGGACCACTGTTGGGCGTTAGAACCAGTCTCTGCAGAGGGTGCCCTGCCAATGTGTTGCCCAGATGTACCCTCACATTCACAGAAAGCTGTGTGATGAAGGCTTTAATAGAGAGGCTGATCTTTAAAACACATCAGGCTATATATAAGTAGAGGGCCCTATAAAGTGTAATATGTAATATCACTGCCACATTTCACCAGCGTCTTCTCTAAATATTAAAGGTCTTCTCTAAATATTAAAGTTTTTTTTTTAAATGGTGTGCCAGAACAACATTTTACAGAGATGCCTGAAATATCCTTTTCTACCCTCTACATGTTTCTGATGCACAATGTGAATAGCAGGCAACCTTCAAATGAACATGACATCTCTTTTCACACGACATCCTAGTACACTACTGGTTGGTCCATAACTTCCTCTAATGTATTAAACATATTCTAATGGGAGCAGCCTGTGTGAAGGTCCCTGCAGCTGCTCTCTGAAGGCTGGGGGTTTTACACACAGTGCAGAGTACAGGTTTGAGTTTCACACATTGAGCACAGAGTTCTACTGAACAAGCCACTGCTGCACACACATTCCTCAAATCAACCCCA
>NC_036872.1:11590590-11601382 GCF_002910315.2 Salvelinus sp. IW2-2015
TGTGTAAGTGAGAGACAGCGAGAGAAAGTGTGAGTGTGTGTGTATGCGTTTGTATACAAGTGTGTAGGTGTACGACAAGGGTATAATGGAGTGTGTTTCTCTGTTGTATTTTACATCCGTTCCATAGAATATTCAGCGCTAACGAAGGTAAACAAATAGAGGCAAGAAGCGGACTGACATCTAATAGTGTGGCCAAGGCTGAGTATCAGATAATGGAAGAAATCCCGTTCAAATGGTAGAATTCAAGTGGCAGTTAACGATTTTGGCTGCTTTGTTTTATGTTAATGTGTGATGTGAACCCACTGGTTCATTTATCCAGTAATTACAAGAGAAGAAAATCTGAGGCCTGGCAACTATCATGCAGAAATAACAGAACAGCGTCATAACCAAATGTTTACTGTGTGTTAATGGATGCCTATGTCTGTTACAGGGGACTGTTCTTTTAAGAACAATAAAATATGTTTTTAGTAATTTAGAACATTTAGGGAGAATGTTGACCTTTGAAAAAGTCCTTTCATGTCTCCAGACCGGGTGCAGTATTCATTGCAACATAACAGAGAGGATGAGACTCTAGAGCCATACAGTTGAATATCAGTAACGGCATCTTTTGAATAAATACAACACAGACTGCTGCAATGCAGGTGAAAAGGGCTACTTCCCTTTATAAGTATTAGGTCACTGGTCTTCTTTATTACTATACTCTGGCTTTGGCAGAGTTCTGGGTGTCCTGGACAGCGCCTGTCTTCCAGGCTGGTCCCCGCCCAGCTTTCCCATCAGAGAGACTGCCAAGCTGGGGCTGCGGTGTACCACTGTTGGGCGTTAGAATAAGTCTTTGCAGAGGGTGCCCTGCCAATGTGTTGCCCAGATGTACCTTCACACTCACATAAAGCTCTGTGATAAAGGCTTTAATAGAAAGAGGCCGATCTTTAAAACACATGACAGGCTATATAGAAATACTGGGCCCTATAAAGTTTAACATGCAATATTACTGCCGAATTTCACCAGCGTAAGTGAAGGCCTTCTCTTAATATTAACTATTTTCTTCTTTGAAATGGTGATGCAGGATCAAAATTTAACAGAAACGCCTGAAACATAATTTTCTACCCACTACATGTGTCTGATGCACAATATTAATGCCAGGCAACCTTCAAATTAACATGAAATCTCTATTCACACGACATCCTAGAACACTACTGGTTGGTTCAAAACTTCCTCTCTAATATATAAAACATATTCTAAAATGGGAGCTGCCTGTGTGTAGGTCCCTGCAGTTACTCTCCAAAGGCTGGAAGTTCTACACACAGAGTGGAGTACAAGTTCGAGATTTATACAATCAACTCAAGCTGGAGCTTCACACATTGATTACAGCCTGAAGTTCTACTGAACATGCCACTGCTGCACAGAGATCCCTTAAATCAACCCCAGGGAGGGCTGGACAGTCCTGCATGTAGACCCACTATGTAATGGTGGACAAGTAGGACTTTATATTGAAAGACTGATCTGTGCTAGTCTGAATATAGTGCACATGGTAGTTGCATAAAGACCTGAAAAGTTGCAGACATACTGAATGGAACGGTCCTCAAAGGAGGAAGGACTATAATTTGTAAGTCCCTGATACAGAAATGACCGTAACATATTGAACCCTGGGGGGAAAAAAGAAAGAAAAATGGATGTAACAAACGAAGCTACTGTCTTTATACCCCAGCGTGGTTAAGAGGAGAGCACAAGGGGTCAGTCTATTGTTGGTGATCTCAGTAGGGCTCCAGGCCCATGTGTCCTGCACGATCAAGCCCAGTCTGAGCCACTCACATAGGACTTGAGCATAATATATTCTGAAAATGAGATGCGGCCAGATTGCCATTCTGATTCCTCTGGTCATTATGTGTCCATTGAGGGCAGCTCTAGTCCCTTCTCTCACACCCCGAGGCCCTCTCCATCTTAGGGCTAGCGGCTAATTAGCATGAGGAGGCCAGGCTAATGTGGAGACGGCTCTCTGTAATCACATTCACTCGATGGCTGAGGACGTGTGGAGAGATGAAATTAGAGTGATTAATTAGGCTTTGACACTCTGCCAAAGGTTCTCAATTTAGCCTTGTCACATCAATAAAAAAAGGCCTCTCCTCGGCCGCACGTGAGGTTGACCTAAAGGAGAGCGACGCGGGGGTATTACCAACAATTAAGACCAATTAGTGCAAGCAACCCTCCAATGGGAAGACACTCACACAAACATGCACAGATGTAGGATCTTAATTTGAACCAGCTTGCCACAGCAGAAAAAGAACAGGAAATACGAATTATTATGTGGATTATAATTAATGGACATTTTTGTAGAGGTTGCTAGATTTTTTGAAAGGGAAAATCAAGACAGAAATTTTGAAGTGAAAATTACAAACTATAGAAGCCTTTTTTAACCTGTGATCAAATTAAGATCCTACATCTGTACCGGGGCCCTTATACACCTACAAACCTCCTAGGCTATGGGCTTGGCAGACTCACTGCACTGTGACTGGGCCCCACGCTACCTTATACGGTCACTACATCTAAATCAAATTACATAACTTACTCATCAATTTACTATAAGAGTGACACTTTACTACAGTACAAAAACATTTATTTTAATAATTCACCAGGCAACTTTGTGAAATACTGTGCTGAAAGTTTGACAAATATTTGACATTGCTGAGAAGGTAAACCTGCAATTTCTGGGGACATCCTCTAACGGGTGTTTTTCCTGACCTGAACTCTCATCACCCTTATCTGAAAGCAGAGCAACGTATTATAAAAAACACAAATGTTATGCAAAGCTCAACATCCCTCAGACAGACAGACAGACAGACAGACAGACAGACAGACAGACAGACAGACAGACAGACAGACAGACAGACAGACAGACAGACAGACAAGCAGCGACAAACAGACAGGACAGACCAGACAGGACAGACAGACAGGACAGACAGAAAGACAGACAGCAGACAGACTAGACAGGACAGACAGACAGACAGACAGACAGACAGACATAGACAGACAGACAGACAGACAGACAGACAGACAGACAGACAGACAGACAGACAGATCAGACAGACAGACAGACAGACAGACAGACAACAGAACAGACAGACAGACAGACAGACAGACAGACAGACAGACAGACAGACAGACAGACCAGACAGACAGACAGACAGACAGACAGACAGACAGACAGACAGACCAGAAGACAGACAGACAGAAGACAGACAGAAGACAGACAGACAGACAGACAGACAGACAGACAGACAGACAGACAGACAGACAGACAGACAGAGCAGACAGACAGACAGACAGACAGACAGACGACAGACAAGACAGACAGACAGACAGGAGGGAGTCTCATTTATATCCAATCCAGCCATTACCAATTCTGTGGATGGAGAAAAGGAAAGGACTGCCTAAACACTAGGAAAAATTTCTTCATTATCCTCTCACCCAAGTGACAAATCCTCTCTGAATGGAATGGAATGTAGAAGGTTCCCTGGGACAAGCCGGGCTCCTGCTCTATTTAGATACACACTGAAGTGCTGTCAGGGTGGCAAGCGTGGTGCCTGGCGGAGCGCGCAGGTTGGGAACAGCGCTTAGCATGGAGTGGGATGGGAGCTGGGCTGCCTGCCTGGGAGCTTCCTTCCTGCCTGGCTGAATGGCTCTCCCTTGGGCGCGGGCGTCGGCTGTGCAGGCGCTTGCACAGGCAGCTCAGCAAGAAAGGTGCATTTCTGGGCGACGCTGACAGAGGCTGTCTGCAGGAGCGGGACGCACCAAACTGACATCCTAGTTTATACAGATGACATCCTGGCCGGGGATGGGTGTCGCTGGCATTTGATTCACCTAGCATGTGAAAACTTCCTGAAACAGACATGTTATGAATTCTTTTGTAGAGTACACATAACGGGAATATTGAATAGTTTCTAGAAGCGGGTGTGTAGGCCCGTCATCTCTCGCCCTGGTTGTGTGGGGACAAGGAGGAGTTAGGATAACATGCATAATGCACACCACACACACACACACACACACACAACACCAACACCACAGAGTCACACCACACACACACACACACAACACACACACACACACACACACACACACACACACACACGCCTAATGCTGATAAGATTTATTTCAAATCAGAAAAAATGGCTAATAATCCAAGGAAATGTTGGTTCATGTGTTTTGCAGAGTGGTGGTTCATCAATAGGCTCTTCTGAAAATGGTTTGTGTTGCTGGAGTTGTGATTTAAATCTAGATCAGTGCACGGTTTACAGCACACGGCTGTAAGATATGCTTTGGGAGTGAGCTCAAATACAGACAGGCAGGTGAAAGGACACCCCTAGAGTGGCTTAGCCGGTAAGGAGTAGTCAGGACCCCCGGGATCTTTGACCCCTGCCCCTCCCCCGGTCTAACCTAATGCCTCCATTCAATTCACAGCACTCAGTCAGTGTGAAACAGGGTCAACCCGCTTACGCTCCAATCAATTGTTTCATTGTTTAACAGAGACAAAGGAACAATTAGGCCTAAGCTAAAGCATGCTCTATTGCTCATCATGTCCCACACATACCAGTGCACTCAACACACACAGACAACATACTGCACACTGTATAGAAACATACAAGGAGAGGATTCTTGTGCTGTATACACTTGCACATGAACATTCACAAGAGGCACACACATTTAACAAAGGAGCATGGCTATAAATAAAGAGCAAAGGAGCAGTGGCAGATGATTGGAGGGAACATGAACATGAGAAAGGTTACAACAACCCAGCAGCACATTATTCTTGTTTGGATACAAGCTGCTTGATTCCCCCAAATGAGTGTTGAGGAATCCTGCGACATCAGCACTTAATCACCGCCTGTTCCCCATTATAAATCAGTTGAACTACTGACACCTGAACTTTATTCTGTACGCGTTGTAAAGGCCACAGGCACAGGCTCACGCTATTAGGAGGGAGCTGATCCATTGTGTGTACATTCAGGTCAGAAAGCGGGCCGTTGGATACACACTGCATGCATCACCCGAGTAATTGTGGAGCAGAAACAATAATAAGACAACAAATAGACAACTCATCATGATATCACCATCATTTCCCTGCTGCTTTCATCCAATATAAGCACAGGCCTGTAAATATGGGAGAAGGAAGCTCTTGCAATATCATGTTGATATTACGGTATTACACACTAGGAAATATAACAACATAAACTGCCCAAAAGTTATCAAGAAAACAGATAGAATTTGTCCCCATGACCTTTTGGTGTCTGTATGTATTCACATCATTTTGTGCATGCATGCACATGAGTATGCATGTGTTTGCTTGTTTGTGTGTGAGTGTCTTTGTCTCACAGATGCAAGGAGAATCCCATTGACGCTCATCTGTTGATGCGTCAATGACATCTTTAGCGAGTGTCCTCTGCATGTAGCTAGTACACCAGAGTTGTAAAGCCTGGTCCCCTGCTCCTCCTGCTCTTTATGTCTGCCAGACAATAGGGCAGACCTCCCAGCACTGCAGCTGGGCCTGGCCCTCCATACAACAGCACTCTCTCATGCCCTCCTCGGCTCCTGTACTTGGGAAAACTTCTCTGTGATTCAACTGTCACTCACGGGCGGCCAAAGCCCCAGTGAAAGGCTGTGTGCCGGCTGAGTGGTGAGCATTTCTGAGGCCCAAGCGGGTGGAGAAGAAAGGCTATTGTTCTGTTGCTCCCCAGTCCACCAGCCCAGCTCTCTGGGTCTCTGGAAATGGGGCCACAGTAAACAAACAATACACCCCGATGAATGGATAATGATGCACGTGTTTACTGAGTGGGATCTCAGCAGCGTGTTCTCTGTTCCCTCCGCAATAGAGACGCCATAAAAAGGGGGTTTGAATTCGCATTGGGCAAGCTTTTATTGAAGATTGTTTCTAAAGAGATTTCCCTGGACAGATTGAATATTTTGTTTGTTTTGTGTATCCTTGATACACTTCACTTATCCTTCTCAACTCTTCATTAAGGGAGAGAGCTTGACTTTCAGTTGGCTGGGTTAGTTTTCTCTTCATGATAAAGAACTGCGTGAATCATGAAATCATGTCATCCTCAGGCTATGCAAGCAGTTTATCATTCATCTCTTCTCCCAGAGAGCTCTCCCATGCAACAACTTATCCGGGCTTTTTCCCCTAAGAAAGGAATGCTATTTGATTGAATCCATGCTATATCTTCTATAGTAGACTATGCAACGCAACAAAGAGTCACATCTATTTGTTTCACCATCTAGTCTGTGACAAAGGGTGTCTGTTATTCAATAATACTACCCAATATGTTTCAATAGCATCAAGGTCACATTATCTGGCTATCCCAAATTCGTATTTTATATCGGAGAAGCTTTACTACTTGTATATGAGAGTGAAAAAACATTTAATACCATTTTGGATTCATATACTCATTCATGTTTTGCTGTCGAGGGACGGCTGTCTGTTGGGAATGGAGATGTTTCCAGTGTTCCTGCCTTTCTCCTTGAGGGATTAAAACATCCGACAAGCCACATGCATACGAGCTCCAGAGCAGCTCGTTTGTCACTTTCACAAGGGGACCGGTGGTATTGTTCTCTCTGCTGCACATTGGGAGGCTCACGGTCTTTGGTGCACACCGGAAGAAAGCACGGGAACAATTCCTCTCATAAATCCCTCTCCTCACCTCACCTCACAAGGGCCTCCGCCTTGCATTCCCATGCCAGGGAACCGTCAAGCTCAGGGGGCTACTCATCAAAGTCACTTGACTCAAGAGAACTCTCTCTGAGAGGTAGGGGGCAATATGCTCTCTGGGGCTGTTAAACACAAGCACTACAGAGGGTACTTGTTCCTCTTTTCAAGGACTGTGCGGGTGAACTATTGGATTCCTCATAATTCTTTAAGCATTTCAAGAGTGAAAAGGCTGAGGACAAGCTGAAGAGACTTTATATTGACTAGACTGAAAGAAATGCCATAGGTTTAAGTTGAATAGTACATCTTAGTTAGGCTTTTGAGATGAGGAATGGTTTGTAAACTGATCAAAATTATGTGAACTAAATACTACTGCTTGTATATTTGTTTGTACCAACCTATGCACTGACACAGACACAGGCAGGTACCCACAAAAACACACAAACGCTCACTCACTCACACAGACGCACACACACCCACCATGAACCTCCTGTACTAACTTCAAACGATGCTTTGATCAGAAATATGGCATCCAGCTCTCTTGGATCCTCTTTTCTGACATGTATTATGTCTTTTACAACTTTCTTTTCCGTTGGATTATGAGCATCAAATCCAGAGAGCTGCGTAGGCCTCATGTTGGTATTGTCTTAGCCTTTGTCATGTGTCAGTCTTTCTGCCACACTTAGTTCTATGAGACATTAACAATAAGTCAGAATAAAGCTAGAGATGGAAGCACTGCTCGTAGACAATGGAATTTCTCCTATGAAATATACTATGAACGTGTTTTGGTACATGTACCAAACGGAAAATATATATTTTTTAAATGCAAGCTTAATCAAGAAAACGCTAAACTGTACAGGTCAAAGATATACAATCTGCTCCCACAAAAAAAATGCAATTATGTGAACACCTCTACCACAGAAATGCCCCGTGAGAAACTAATCATCTGGAATATGTTACTTGTCACTTTATTGTACAATAATGTCCGGATCAAGCTATTAACTAAGGAAGGAGAATCCAGCACCATGGGGGTAAACTATTATTCATGTGATAACGTACATCATAAAAACAACTTAATATACCTGAGGTGCCCCAAGGGTATGAATTATGAAGGCATTTATGGGCGCCTCGTACACGGCTGTGTTTATTCTCAATTTATGGCTGACAGAGTCGAGAGCAGGAAAGCCACTTTGAAACCCCTAAAAAACCTTGTGTTTTATTACGCCACGGCAGCACTGCACAGTTACAGTAGGACCACAAACGACTCCCCATGGACCCGCCTGCACAGCCATCCCTACCTTTTTTCTTTTTAAGACATAATTATTTTCAAAAACACTCAGCCTCTCTGGAAGACCACATTCATAAAGGTGATGAATTACTCTCATAAAGACACTTCTTTTTCTCACCAAAAACATAGAGGATGAGAATGTTTTGGGGGCTCAAAATAAAGAGTGACCTCGTGGCAAGATGTGATGATCCAAAGGAGGAAGCATTAACATATTTTGGATCAACTTTTGTACTAACACCCCAACAACACAGGCGGATATTATTCCTGTTATTCCTGTAATGAGAGAGCAGGCGAGAATGAGTGAGACAGAGAGAATGAGTGAGAAAGAGACAGAAAGCACCATTGCGCTGGTGAGCACAAAGCAGTGATGTATACATTGGGTATCAAGTATTTATTATTTTTCCACATTCTATTGTGTTACAGTGGGATTCAAATTGATTTACACTGAACGAAAAAAGAAAAGCTTATTCCTCTAAAATGTTGTGCACAACTTTGTTAACATCCCTGTTTAATGAGAATTTCCACTTTGCCATGATAATCCATGCACCTGACAGGTGTGGCATATCAAGAAGCTGATTAAACAGCATGATTATTACACAGGTGCACCTAATGCTGAGGACAATAAAAGGCCACTCTAAAATGTGCAGTTTTGTCACACAACATAATGCCACAGATGTCTCAAGTTTTGAGGGAGCATGCAATTGACATGCTGACTGCAGAAATGTCCACCAGAGTTGTTGCCAGAGAATTTAATGTTAATTTCTCTACCATAAGCCGCCTCCAACGTCATTTTAGAGAATTTGGCAGTAAGTCCAGCCGGCCTCACAACTGCAGATCACATGTAACCATACCAATCCAGGACCTCCACATCTGGCTTCTTCATCTGCAGTGTCATCTGAGACCAGCCACCTGGACAGCTGAATAATCTGTGGGTTTGCACAAGCACAGAATTTCGGCACAAACTGTCAGAAACCGTCTCAAGGAAGCTCATCTGATTGTTTGTTGTTCTCACCTGGGTCTTGACCTGACTGCAGTTCGGCGTTGTAACCGACTTCAGTGGGCAAATGCTCACCTTCGATGGCCACTGGCATGCTGGAGAAGTGTGCTCTACACGGATGAATCCCGGTTTCAACTGTACTGGGCAGATGGCAGACAGCGTGTATGGCATCGTGTGGGCAAGCGGTTTGCTGATTGCCCTATGGTGGCGTGGGGTTATGGTATGGGTAGGCACTCCACCAATCAGGCATTTATGGTAGAGTGGCCAGACAGAAGCCACTCCTCAGTATAAGGCACATGACAGGCCACTTGGAGTTTGCCAAAAGGCACCTAAAGGACTCTCAGACCATGAGAAAGAAGATTATCTGGTCTGATAAAACCAAGATTGAATTCTTTGGCCTAAATGTAGGAAACCTGGCTATATGATCTCACCGGTAATAGATCAGTTGGTGTATTACTTGTGAGGCACAGCTGAGTGAGTATACATTTAAATAATTTGCTTTTTATTTTACTGGGCTGATTTTGCCTGCGTCTGATGGTCAGTTTCAGCAGAGGGAGAGAGCAGCCAACTGAGGGTCCGCTTCTCAACGTCCCTCCTCTCACTCTTTCCTCCGCTGAGACTGACCAAAAAGGGACACCGTCTTCCAGCTGATGGCGAAACTCGAGTCGCACCGCATTATTTCTGCCTCATGCACAAATTCGTATTGTTACTCCTATGAATAGAGAAAGTGAAATTCCTTGATGTAAAAAAAGACCCAAGCCACTAATAAAAACAATGGAAGCCTATCAATATGCTTTCCTACTCATTCATTACAGCTGCAGTGCTGGTTGTAGCACGAAGAAGGAAGGACGTGCACTTTATGGCATAAAAGTGTTGAATGAAGAGTGTTGACAGTGGTGCTGAGTAAGAACTTAAACATGAACTCACTCATAAAAACAGAAGCTCTATGCTGTATTCGATGACAGTCTCTAGTCATGTTTTAAAACTTCTTCGGGATAGCCCCCTTTTTTTCAATTTCCGCCTAAAATTACATATCAAATCTAACTGCCTGTAACTCAGGCCCTGAAACAAGGATATGCCAATTCTTGGTACCATTTGAAAGGAAACACTTTGAAGTTTGTGGAAATGTGAATTGAATGTAGGAGAATATAACCCAATAGATCTGGTAGAAGAAAATACATAGAAAAAAACAACCAGTTCTAGTCATCACTCTGGTTGTAATTCCGATGGTGTCCACAAGATGGCAGCAGTGTATGTGCAAAGTTTCAGATGGATAACTTGAAGTATGCCCGTTCTCCATGATATTTAGTGTGAAGTCACCAAGGTACATTTGGGCAAATCGTGAGGGAGACAGTTGCATTCATATTACATTTTTCTGCAAGAATATCATCAAATATGTCTACTTGGACTTTGATTAAATTTTTCCAGTATTAGTAGCCATATTATAAGTTCAATATTTGCAAAACAACCAGTTTTCATAACTTCATAACTCTGAAAATTCGTATAATTTTTGTCCAAAAGGAAAAAGCATGCTGTCTCAAAAGGTTAGCACCTACATTTTGCAACAAGCACAGGGTTTCCGGATACTCCCATAAAGTCCAGCTCGTTGGCTATCTAGCCAGCTTTGTTTGACCCTGATTGGTGCTTATTTGACAAAGTTAGAGTCGTTCAAGTGAAGACCGCCCGCGTCATCTACGTGCCATGAAGGCGTCGCTCTCTGACCAAATATGGTGTCCTATAGGATATACTACACCCCTAATGATATAGTGAAGTCTTGTTACATTCTAGGATCTCTGAGGAATACATATGAACA
>NC_036872.1:11601482-11605067 GCF_002910315.2 Salvelinus sp. IW2-2015
CCTATAACACAAATCTCCCTCTTTATCTCCAGTCTAGAAAGTTGGGATGGTTCCTGCTGTTGATTTCTGTTCTGTGGTCTGTGTAGTATTCAGTGTTTTTCATAAGCTGGTCTGTATTCTTAGACCTTCTAATCAATGATAAGTTGCATCATACCGGAATCTTGAAATATATAAGTTCCTGGGTTACCACACAATGTTATAACCACACTTCTCCCCTCCGTGGCCTCTCTCTGCCGTTTAACACGAACAGTGTCCGCCACGGAAAAAAGGACAAACTTTTCATGAGTCACCCATACCTCTGGTGTGCTGTGAAAGCTCTGGTGTGCTTTACAACGCTCTGCCAGATCCATATGAGTGAGGAGCTGAACGCTGATCCTGGAACAGCTCCACAATGTCCCAGCCAATCTCGTCTACCTCTCATTGCCAGCTGCTGACTTGAGATCAGCCCATTACGGCTCTGTAAAGACGTTAAAACACAGTAATCTCTTCAGCGAGGGTCTCTCCTCTCTCTCTCCCAGGCAGGCAGACAGGCAGGGGGAAGTGGAAGCGCCGGCAGGTTGATCAAAGAAGGGGATGATGGTTTCTGATGACTTCCACTGGCACTCTGGGCCCAAACCAAGCGTTCTGAATTTAGGTGGTTACTTACTACATACATGTAGCTACACCACAGCAGATAAAATAGACATCTCCCACTGAAGAAAGAGAGGGACTCATGCTTTAAAAATACTTCACTTGTTCCAAAAAGCTGCCAGTTTGAACAGCCTTTAATTTGTCCTATTTCCTCCCCATGTCATGGAGCTTTGGTGTGTTGAGCAGTGCTGTAGTTTTGTCACCAGATGTATGTTTGGCACAGTGTTGGCTCAGCCATGTCTGTCTGAGGATAGCAGCGCACCTGCTAATTAAGATCTTAGTGTGAGATTGGAGAGGCTGTGTAGGGAGAGGGGAAGGGGGAGGGAGCAGTGGTGTCAGAGGAGAGTAGGGACAGAGCCAGCAGGGATAAGGGCAGGGTCAGAGATTGGGCCAAAGTCGAAGATAATCAGGACGGTCTGTGATCATAATCAGGACTGTGCATGCCACATGGAACATTCTGGGTATGCCATAAAAATATCATGTGCATTTCGGAAACATATTTTCTGTTGTGAAAAAGGAGTCTTTAGAAACATATTATCTAACATTCCCAGACCACTCACTCATTCTAATGAATAGCTATATTCCGAGAAACCTTTAAAGAACTAAATGTGGGTTGAATGTGACTTTTCCAGAGCCGAGTGCGATGGTGTCCTCTCACCCTGGCCCGCACCCCGTTCCCCTCCTGACTGGCACTCCCTGATTATAATAATGAGCTGTAGTCACAGCGCAGAGGTCAGAGGCCACAGACATGATCTGGTGTCTCCCCATTAAAAATGGCTGAGACAGACACAGCAGCCATTTCCAGTCTAATCATTTTGAACCAAAATTAGGGGGCAGAATCATGAAGATGAACTCACTCCAGCAACAGTCAAAACAGAATGCTGTGGTAGATTTGATTGTACGTTTCCATGATGATTATATAGGATGATGTAAAGAGGAGTTTTAATCAGAAAGCAGAGTGTGATTAGTAGCATCAACATAGGTCTCGTCACAGTGATGTCCTTGTTCAGGGGGATGGGGGGGAGGGGGCGTGACAGAGTGACAGGGGTGATTATACAGGAGAGGTCAGCAGGAGACACAGGGGGGGTGAGGACATGGCTGCTGTAGCCACGCTGGCCCCAATGTCACAGGCACCCCTCAACCCTCTCTGCCACCACACAGACACAATGCCTGTAGCCATACACAAACACACACACAAACACACACAGAGACTCACACACACAGCCTGGGGGGAAGTGACAGACACACCAGGAGCATTTCCAGACTGCTGCGAGAAGAGGAGGCTACAGTAGCTATGTCTTTTTCAGAGCAGCAGCAGCAGCTCCATAAAGGCTGTGTCAGTAGCTCAGTTCATTCTGCTGTCAACATGGGCTCCTCTTTACTGCCTCTCACAGCCAGGGGAAGGAAGGCTACGGTGTAGAGAGAGAGATAGGGAGTAAATCAAGCTGCCTGTAGAGTAGATAGGTTGTGAAGTCTCTGCACCCCATGTTCTTCCTGTGAGGCGTGGCTATTGATTGTTGTGTGTGTTGCTTCCTGTGATCCACATCAAGCCTTAGGAAGCAGTAACAATATGTGGCTCTGGGCCTGGGGACTGCAGGTAGCTGGGAAGCCAGTGCTCTACTATCTCCTGTAAGTGTTTCCTGGGTTGGTTAGATAGTCTTGTGATTATGAGTGGCATGAATTACTCCATTATGTACTGCAAACCTATTCTTTTGATTGATATGAATGGTGATTTATGGGAGATAAAGATGTATTTTTAATTCTATAGTACAGTAAAGATATATCGTAGTCAGGGAGCTTAGCTTACAGCATAGCAGATGACATTTTGCAAGCAAAGCTGGCATTCTGATTCTAGGAAATGGACTGTGGCAGGAATGTTCTAGTTGCATTGCTTCGATTGCCGTGGTGGTTTCTCCTCTGTGTGTCCAGACATCTCCCCTGGTTGTGCCCTAGTCTGTGTGGACATGAGAGGAACTAATCTGACCCCCGCTCATCTTCACTCATGCGACGCAGTGGTCCGTGCCCTCGCTGCGTTCCACCGCCCCACCACTCCCCGTCTCCCATTAAATTCAATTAATGTGATGGTTGATCAGTGGCTGGACTACTCTGTCACAGGCCCTAGTGCAGTATTTATCTGATTACTCTTAATGGGAGAAAATGTGATAAACAAATTAAATTATCTCTGACCTATTTCTATGGAGGGTTGGGCGTGAGATTATTAATTTCATTTTTAAAGGATGGAAATGAAGACCCCTAATTACCTTGACACATTCTGGATAGACATGGAATAACAAATAGATTACATATTTATGGTGAAGAACAACTGGACATGTTGTAAAATGCCACAGTCAGACTGATGAGTGATATATTGGCGAGATACACCCCCACCCCCCTTCTCTCCTACTCAGTGGCCATCAATTGTTCATGGAGACGGTCTGGACTCACTTCATCACCCAGTATTGATGATGGGAGTCATGGCGATATGTATTCCTCCAGCAGCCTCTGGAATGATGAAGACAGATGCATATAGATTTAATTAAATCCAGAGTTGACTATATTAAGATTGAGGGAGGTAATTTAAGATGAATGCTCACCATGCAAGCCCAGCCCTTTTATGAAGAACAGTGTTACTCTACACTGTCTGTGGAAAAGCATGGGCTCCCTCTGTTGGTGGCTCTTCAGAAGCAGTGGTCTGCTACAGAACATTACAGTTATAGTCGTAGGAGAGACACACTGGTGCAGTGACTGTCATCTGAGACACATGAGATAGAGAAGTGTTGGGGTCAGTGTCCTGACTCCAAAAAGAAAAGAAATCTTTAGAGATAAAGAAATAGACTTCATTTAACCTCCACTGAGAACCAGTGACTGCTGCTGTAAGACAAGGAATGTTTCCTTCTATTGAGCTGCTTACTTGTGTGTGTGTGTGTGTGTGTGTGTGTGTGTGTGTGTGTGTGT
>NC_036872.1:11605092-11617803 GCF_002910315.2 Salvelinus sp. IW2-2015
ATGGCTGGTTGTGTAGATATAATGTTTGCGTTCGGTCGCTTAGCGAGGATGATGGGCACGATTGTACACAGTAGAATGGTATTGAGTCTTTATTAAAGGCCTGGGCGCTAGGTCAGGCTAGTTTCACCCGACCGGTGACAGGGCTAAGTGGCGCAGACCGTATAAATAGAGGGAGTGGGCCTAATAGTAGACCTTAGATGGTGTGTTTTATGGCGGTTATCGTTCGGATTTCATGCGTAGGACCGTTGAAGATGCATAAATTGACAAGGGCGTGTGTGTATTGTTAGTTACTTGTTTTATTATCATAAATACTAGGAAGGGTCAGTGTTGGCTGGCTCCTGGTCGCCTGCTCAAGGGGAAAAGATCTAGTGTTTAAGATGTAATCGCATTAGATGGCTTGCAAGTTTACTAGATTCCATAGTGAACATACATGGCAGGGCTGACAGCATGTCCCCAGGACCGAGGACCATAGGGCACGCGGTATAGCTGATCGAAGGACGTTGGGCCACTAGTAGGAAATGGTGGATTCATAGCGGTGCCTGTGTAGGCCGTGTATGACAAGAGGCGCGGAGTATGACTTACGTGGAGTTTTCTAGGCCTCATTGCCAGTTTCATTGGAAGTGGGTTGATTTTATATGGTCTGGTTCGAGCGGGTAGTGCCTTCTGTACATGAGAACAAGTGTGAGCATACGAGTTTCATTATAGGGCGTGGCTTGTATCAGTAGTGAATGGGTGTATATGTACGTCTGTGATATATGCCGCTCGGACTCCGCCTAGGAGGTCGTTTTTAGGTTATCATTGTCATGTGCCTCTGTTCTTTAAACGTGTTTAGTTCATCTCTCCCTGTCATTGCTACGTGTTTTTTATTTATCTAGTGCTGGATGGACATCTTGCTAGCTGCAGTGTCTGTCATACATTTCGTATCCTGTCGCCGTGCGCGTTTGTTTTTAATGCGTTTATTCTGTCTCCTCTGTGTCTATTCTTGTATATCTATAGGCACCGTGTCTGCTACGTGGTTATATTGTTCTATATTCCTGGTGTCCCTGTATCTTTGTTGTTATTATTCTTTGGGCTGTGTTTCCTCTAGCTTTACTTGTGTTTTAGTTCTTATTTCTCCGTGTCGCCTACTACATAGGTTTATTAAATCTAGCGCTGTCGCCTCTGGCATCTGCTTTTTCTTAGTTATTGTGTACAAATACTCTTATCCATTCAACTTTTATCCATCGTATCCCATGCTTCTCGTGCTCTGTCCATCAGAACTGTGTTACTGGGGGCGGCCTTTTGTATGGGAAGCCAAGTTTTAATCAGTTTATGGTACTTTCTGTATAGAGCATTTTGTGAACTATTGCTTTTCGGTGTTGTGGGAGCTTTTTAGCGGTTGTCTGTATTTTATGTAGGTGTTATCACTTTTTCACCCTATAATTAATTTATGGGGCCATCTAGGCTACATGTTTCTTTTCTGGGGTTCCTTTGCATTTTTGGTTTGTACTGGGAATGGGGCCGGTAAGCATAAGCGTCTGTTGTTCACATGTTTTAGCCGGAACTACACTGTTCTGTTCTTACCTCGAACGCGCTATGTGAAAACTTGTATCGTTTTATTGATGGTGTGAGTATGGAGCTCACTCATACGAATACCCGTCTGACAATGTGCACTCCAATCTGTATCGTCTTGTGCTATTTTACTCAATACTGTTCTCATCTGGTACCTTGTTTGCATGATGCACTCGCTTCTTCTGTCCACGCCTGAGTCCAATGTCCAGGCGGGGTAGGCTTAGATGTTTTATGTGTTCTCCCAGGGGCAGTTTCGTTTAAGTGCATAATCTTATAATATTAGGTGATGTAGCATGCAGCTTTCTATGTCTGTTCTCAAGTAGTGTTTGAAATTGGTCGGGTCGGCAGCACTGGCGTTCGCGTTTACATCACTTTGGGCACAGGCTGCATATTCGAATGAAGCCTCTGGTCGGGTATGCGGGCGCCCTGTTGTGGTATAATTGGAGGGGGTTTCACTACCACCTGTGGATCCATCTCCGCTCTCAGCGTAGATAATGGACTAGGAAATAACGGAGAGACGATACTTCTTGTGGTGTTGTTCGACCCACAGGTACCCCTTTTCCTCATCCATCGGCGTCTCGCGCGTGAAAAAAAGGATTTTTTTTTTCTGTTGTTCTAACACGCAGCGTTTTGGTAGGGTGGGATCACTCACGTACGCTCACGTAGCGACACACATTTTCTGCTCATAAGTCACTTTTGTGTTATCATCGCTGTTTGCACCTCACTCTCCTAAAGACAGGAGTTTATCAGGAAGTAGGTATAGTTCTTCGGTTCGTTGGTCGATTTGCATTCTAATCCCATTAATACCTTAGGCAACTGGGTAGTTCGAATTGATATCGGGAATCGTGGACTTGGAAGACTTCACAGTTGAGGGAGCATTTTAGGAGCAGTTGAGCACACTAATTTAGTTGGGTATATCTGAGATGATTACAATTCCGCTCAGTGTCGCTTTCCTACTGATCATTTGTTTATAGAGTCTTTTTTGTCGATAGCTGTGCGGATAATGTTCAACTCATTCGCAGGTTTTTTTTCTCGTTACAACATTAATGTCGGAGCTTCGCTGTTGTGGCCGACACAAAATATAGGCTGGCAGTATGGCATACAGGGTATACTGGTAGCTCTTGTCTGGTCGGATAGTGCTAGATTACTGGTTTGTTGTTGTCTCCCTTGTATCTGGCACTGGTTCCGTGTGCTCAGATTCGCCAGGCTTCAGTTTTCCGTCTTCTCCGGGATGCTGCCTCCTGCTGCTTGTGTGCTTGGTCGGTTGGGTGGTTGTGGTCGTTGTGTTTATTCTTGGTCCTGCTTAGCAAGAGGTAGAGGAGATGTAGCCTGGGGTGTTCACGTCTCGCCTTAGGGCTTTGAAGAGTAGCGCCGACTTTGAGGGGATGGTGCAGCAGAATGTGCTAGGCTGGTCTATGCGTCTCAGTCTGGGTCTCTAGGGACATTAGGATCCGCTGATCCCTTTGGACTCCGAAGGCCCCATGGGTACTCCATTATAAGCTTGAATAATATTAATTGGGCTCAAGGTGCCAAATCTTATCCCTCGGCCCTTTTTATCTATGGTCGAACTGTTCCTTTGGAGTCAGTGGAAACTCTCATGAGCCCATAGTGCACCTTGCCACTATTCAGTAGCGGAAGTCTGCACTTCAAGTCACTCATCCCTAGTGGGAGTAGGTCTGGGTAGGGTTGTTGGGCAGGCCTATACAATGATCTGCTGGTATCATGGGGCAGACACTTAATTCGCTGAAACTGGTCTGTCCTCCATCCTCTGTTCTGGGCAGGTCATTTCTTCTATTAGGTTTTCTGCCGTGTCATAAACAGCACACACACCACAACACTATCATTTCTGACAATCATGCTTTCCTGTTGTTCGGGGCTTCTCTTGAGGTTCTAACTGTATACAAAATACTATGGGGTGGTGTACGGGCTACGGGGCTACATCAGATTAATAACACATAAAAGAGGGCTTTCTGGTGTATTAAATTACTTTTGATTGATTTGTTTGGCGTTTGATGACACAAAAACCCATGGCAGGCCAGAATGTAATTTTTCTCCCAGCCCAACCATACTCTACTCTAAGTGGCAGTAGCCCATCATGACAATGCTCATAACTCTTAACCTGCTATCTGCACCACAAGGAATGATACATGCTTCGCCACGCATCATTTCATGGGGTGAAACCAACCACACATCAGCCAAAAACGCTTAATATCCTAATATATTAGGGGTATTATAAAGCATTTAGTCACTAATCATACTGATGGCGTTCCAGTACCTCAGAGACTCCCAGGTATGGACTATCCCCGCGCAGCCCCAGCCCCCCCTCATCGGCCGGTACGGGCTCATATTGAGACTATCTCTATTTAAATAAATGAACCAAAGGGCCGAGGTTATTGTATGTATTTCACTCTGTGTCATATGTCCCTTTTATGCGCTTGCTTCGTATGTTTTGTCCAAGTTGCCACACCATCATCCACACAACACACTGGTGAGGGGCAGAGCAAGGCTTAGTTTCGTTCATCTATCATACAAGCGAGCGAGTGGGGGTGTTTTTTGAGACCTATACAATGGACTTCTGTATTTTGGTTTTTGGGTCTACAATGCCGACCACATGACCTTCTTCACTCATATTCCTCTCATGAGAACTCCATGCCAGTAGGTCAGGTGGGCGAGGAGCGTTGCAGAGAGCGGGCGGGGGGGATGCGCTGGCTTGAGCAGGGGACCTTGTGTACATCTGCAGGATTTTACTGCCACATGCGGCGTAGTGTGTTACTACATGGTTTTCTTTGAGACTTGTGGGTCCCAGCTCTCTTCAGCGTCTGTGACACCATCAACAGGTCCTGCCCGAGGTAAGCATTCTGGCTGATTGCCTCACCTTCTCATGATCATTGATGCCCACGAGGTGAGATCTTGCATGGAGCCCCAGACCGAGGGTGATTGACGTTCATCTTCACTTCTCATACTCCATCTTTCTAATAATTGCACGCCAACAGTTCATGGTTTTGCCTCTCCAACCAAGCTGCTTGCTATGTCCTGTAGCGCCATCCCAGCCTTGTGCAGGTCTACATTTTATCCCTGATGTCGAACAGCTCTCTCAGCGCTACTGCAGTTGTGGAGAGGTTGGAGTCTGTTGGATTGAGTGCTGTGGACAGGTGTCTTTATACAAGGTAACGAGTTCAAACAGGGTGCAGTTAATAACGGTAATGAGGGGAGAACAGGCAGGGCTTCTTAAAGAAAAACTAACAGGTCTGTGCGAGAGAAGGAAATTCTTTACTGGTTGGTAGGTGATTCAAATACTTATGTCATTGCAATAAAATGCAAATTAATTAGTGTAAAAATCTACAATGGTGAGATTTTCAGGATTTTTGTTTAGATCGCGTCTCTCACAGTTGAAGTGTACCTATGAAAAAATTAGAGACCTCTACATGCTCATTGGTCAGGAGGAAAACCTGCAAAAATCGGCAGTGTAATCAAATAACTTGATTCTGCCTCATGTACAATCCCAACCAGAAGCCATGGATTACAGGCAACATCACACTGAGCTATAGGCTTGCGCAGCCACTTTCAAGAGCCGGAAGCTCATAAAAATGCTGCTACGCACTTCGACAAATCATTATAGGCAAAGCGTCAGATAACGGGATAACTTCAAATCCTACTCAACACAAACAAGCTCACTGATGCTCATCTGGAATTAGCAGGGCTTGTGCAACACATATCTGCGGATTATCAACAAGGGCAAAACCCAGCCGCGAGCTGCCCAGATGACATCAGAGTGTATCCATAGACTACAATTGCCTTTAGTTGACTCGCCTTCGAAGCGGCAACACTGAACTGCTGTATGAGAGTGAATGGCAAGCTAGATCTTGCAAGTTCCCTGTGAAACGACGCGCCAGATATATTTTTGATGCGCTAAAGCTCGGCATTCAGTCAGCTACGCGTGCGGTAGGTAGTTCACTGTGACTTCGTGTGGGGTCTATAACACTTTGCTCTGAGCGGTTTGATTCTTGTCCTGACATTTCACCGTTCACAATAAGATGACATTCCACAGTTGACCGGTACAGGCCAAGCTCCAATAAGGGCAGAAGTTTCACAAAACTGCTTGCTGGAAAGGTGGCATCATATGACAGTGCCAATTGAAGTCATCAGTAAGAGCCATTCTCACTACTAATGTTTGTTCTATGGAGATTTGCAGAATGGCCTGGTGCCTCAATTTTGATACACCTGTACGCATGGGTGTGGCTGATAGTGAATCCACTGCATTTGAAGCGATGTCCAAGAGATACTTTCTTATAATAGTGTATGTGAGAATGTGTTCATTTGACTACAGCTCAGCATTCAAACCATAGTGCCCTCCAAGCTCATCAATAAGATAACAAGGACCTGGATGACAGACCTCTCTCTACAACTGGATCCTGGCTTCCTGACGGGCCGTCCCAGGTGAGTGAGGCTAGGTTCAACAAACATATCCGCCACGCTGGAGCCTCAACAGGGGCCCTCAGGGGTGCGTGCTTAGTGCCCTCCTGCACTCCTGTTCAGATGCCACAACTGTGTGGCCTGCATAAGACTCCAACACTATCATGAAGTTTGTCGACAATGGTGGTAGGCACCTAATCACCAATGAACTATGAGACAGCCTCATAGCGCAGACGAAAGTCAGAGACCCTGGCAGTGGTTGCTCAGAACAACACCATTCCCTCACGGTCAGCGAGAGAACAAAGAGATGATCAACTGGCAATGCTTGGCATCCGCTGCAAGGCACTACAGAGGGTGGTAGTGTGTCTACCCCAGTATATCCTGTTTGAGTGAGCTTTCCCTAGCCCATCCACGGACCCTATGTTATACCGGCAGTGTCAGAAGAACGGCCTTAAAACACTTGTCACAACGACTACTAAGCCACCCAGTCATAGGATTGTTTCTCTCTGCTAGGCACAGCAAGCGGTACTGGATCAAGTCTGGAACCGACAGGACCCTGAACAGCCTTCTATTCCACTCCCATTACCCTCGATACCCCGCTGCCACATACCGCACACTCGATACTGGTACTCCCTTGTATGATAGCCGCAAGTTATCGTTACTCATATGTGTATATTATTTAAATAGTGAGTTGTCATTTTTATTATTTTCTATTTTCATTTCTCTGGCATTGTAGGGAAGGGCCCGTAGTAAGCACCTTTCACTAGTTCAGTTAGCACTGTATGTGTTTACGAAGCATGTGATAATCAAATACTGATTATTTGATTAGATTGAATGATTAATGGATGTTGTCGTAGCCTCAAGTAACCGACACTCCTATCAGAGAGGGTCTTAATATACATTTAGGCATTATGAACATGTTTCCACTGTTTATACACATTGCATACAATATTAATTAGATTAATAATATATGTAATTTTGCTTTAATCAAAGCAATTTACAGTCATGCGATGGCACAAATCTGTGGTTGGGTGGTCCCCGGGAATCAAACCCACTAACCTGGCGTTGCGTGGAATGCCCTACAACTGAGCTAATGTATAAAGTGCTTACTGGTATAGTGGTTGGTGGGCTGGTAGCTTCCACACACGGCGGCAGAGAAGGTTTTCCTGTAGCAGGACCATACAAGGAGGCAGGAGAACGACTACGAAGAACGCAGGCCAGGACACTACAGAAAGAAGAGCACAAGAAAGACACACGGCATGGAAGAGACCTGTTATACAACACTATGTGACATTGAAAGTAAACATATAAAGTTATGCACGATTGCTTTTATACATATTTATTTAATAAAAATTCAAAAAGCATTCGCCATCTGAGATCTTTTTTGCAGGTGCAGGTAACAGTTGAAGAAGATGAAAGGAAAAGGTAAACCGCACACTGCTCTTGATAAGTATCAGTAGATTCTTTAATAAGCTTACGTATCCGCCTAATCAGACAGTGCAAATCTACATAACTAAACAACAACAGGTACGGCAGTGCTGTATGAAGAAGCAAACGGTTTAATGTAGCCCTGAATTGCTGTATGATTACGTTTTATAGGTTAGCAGCCTGCTAGGTTAGTTGTGACTGCCACAACTCACCGAGGCCGACGATGACCGTTATCTGATCCGCTGTCAGTGTAGGTGTCGATAGAGTTTGTAGTTGCAGACGAAAGACATCTTAAACTATCAAGTAACATCTGGTACAACGCACGACCTTTGTAAACTGGTCTCGCTTATAGTAGATCATCATTTTCCTAAAGTAAACGGTTTCGGCTCATTCAGTTCGCTCCATTGCTTCTAAACCTGGTCAAACCGCGAAGATTAACAATTGAAAAGAAAATACGATATTATTTCCTTACGTTCGAGGACAGAGCCCCGAACACTGTTAAATGCCAGTTCATGCTGCGGAGTGTAATCGCTACTGTCTGTTCCGATTTGGAACGCAGAAGTTGAGAGAAGAGGGCCTAGCATCACGTGTCCCGCCTTCAATGGTCCATGTTTACTACTTTGGGTAAGATGCAGACCTTTCAGCTGTTTTAGGCTGAAAAAATAGAACGTGGAGAAACACTTTGCACGGTTTTGAATGAGGCGCAGCCAACTGGACACATAGATACACGTATAAAGTATGTTTCAGTTGCAAACGGGTCGGCTCAGACCAGACAAGATTTTTTGGAACAGAATTAATCGAAAGCTTCATTAATTCATAGCCCGACACGGATCTAACTGCATCATTTAATTCATTCAGTAAACATGCGATGAGGATTCTATGGACTTCCCTCCCTGAACCACCCGACTCTGAGCATTGACGGCCCTCATTAAAATGTGCAATTATCACATCAGCAAGATGGATATAATCTTCTCATAATAAGAATGTAATCTATCTAAAATTAAGGAAGATACTGGATTACTTAGCTCAGTCATGATGGCTCAGGAGGTTCCCAATCTGGCTCGCTGACCCCGTTGAAGTTTGAA
The DNA here is from genome assembly GCF_002910315.2 of Salvelinus sp. IW2-2015. NCBI lineage: Eukaryota > Metazoa > Chordata > Actinopteri > Salmoniformes > Salmonidae > Salvelinus > Salvelinus sp. IW2-2015. The sequence goes on from NC_036872.1 coordinate 11,613,570, forward strand.
AGTGTGAAATGGTTAAGGGTAGGGGTTGATGGTTGTACTCGGTTATGGTTATGGTTAGGTGTTAATAAGTAAGGGTAGCACAGATGCGTTAGGGTTTAGGGTAGGGGCAGGTACTTCCAACACAACACATAACCACACACACATTTACACACAATATGACAAATGAGGAGAGACAAAGGAACAAGCACAATACATGAAAACCGAATACACACATCACACACAAGACCACCAATTCAGAACAAGAAGTGAAGTAAACTAAAAAGACACACACAGCACATGAGAAGCTGACAGATGACACAAACAGGTGGAGATACGGTTAGAAGAGAAGACACAACAAAGGATCGATGAAAGGGGGAGATTCTGAGCCAATTATTTTCAGCTTAATGGTCCCTGGGGTGGGGGTGGGATCCATTCTAGACAAGCCAGCTCCTCCATCTCCACGGTAGCAGACGTGAACCCCCAGCTCTCTCTCTCTCTGTAGCAGACAGGAAACACAACCAACACCAGCCAGCCACAGCAGAGCAGCTGGGAACTGAAGCATCTGAGTGTCACTATCAGACAGACATGTACTGTAACTCTTCACCTTAGTGTGGCCACTGGGCCCAATAGTGTTAGAAGGTAGTGACATTTGGCAAGTGACAAAGCTCTCTGAAAAATTCAGTAGGCACTAGTGAATCATCTAAAACACATATTTGTTCAACTGCTAAATGCTCCTCAATTGTATCTCCAGTGTTCCCATTCATTCTCCAGTGTAGATATTTGGGTTGAATGAAATGAAACGAGAGAGCTTCCTCTGATAATCGTCTTTAGGGATGAGGTGTGTGTGCACGTGCGTGTGAGTGTATTTCTGTGTGTGTGAACAGCCTGCCGGGAGGGATGTGGGCCCAGTATTGTCTCCTATTCCAGGTTCTCTAGCAGCGGGATGGATCCAGGGGATCCTCTTTAAAGCGCTCCCACAGGGCTTCTCATAGGCACTGTTCAATGAGGCGCCGCTGGCGACACTTTCCCCAACAGCTTATAGCTCATCAACTATTTAGATATGCACTTAACGCTCCTGGGGAACTAAACATCTAGCTACCGGCTGGCTGGCTGGCTGCAGAGAAGGTGCTCAGGTACCAGAGATAAGATGTAAATGAAACATGCAGTTGGTTGCTTGTTAGATGTTTTGTTGGTGCATTAAACAAATCAAATAAAACGTTATTTGTCACATGCTTCGTAAACAACAGGTGTAGACTAACAGTGAAATGCTTACTTACGGGCCCTTCCCTACAATGCAGAGAAAGAAAATAGAGAAATAATAGAAAAGTGAAACACGTAATAAATACACAATGAGTAACGATAACTTGGCTTCATACAAGGGGTACCAGTACCGAGTTGATGTGCAGGGGTACGAGGTAATTGAGGTAGATATGTACATATAACTAGGAATAAACAGACCAGGCGACAGGATAGATAATAAACAGTAGCAGGCGACAGGATAGATAATAAACAGTAGCAGGGGACAGGATAGATAATAAACAGTAGCAGGACAGGACTAGATAATAAACAGTAGCAGGGACAGCATAGATAATAAAACAGTGCAGCACAGGATAGATAATAAACAGCTAGCAGGGACAGGATAGATAAAAACAGTACCAAGGCGACAGGGCATAGATAATAAAACAGTTAGCAGGGACAGGATAATAATAAACATAGCAGGGGACAGAAGATAATAAAAAACAAGTAAGCAGGACAGATAGAAATAAACCATAGCAGGGACAGATAGATAATAACAGTAGCAGGACAGGATAGATAATAAACAGTAGAGGGGACAGAAGATATAAAACAGTAGCACGGACAGGAGTAAGATAATAAACTAGCAGGCACACCGGATTAGATAATAACAGTAGCAGGACAGATACGATAATAAACAGTAGCAGGCGAAACAGGAATAGTAATAAACAGTAGCAGGGGACAGGATAGAAGATAAACCAAGTAGAAAGGGGACAGCGATAGGATAATAAACAGTAGGCAGGGGACAGATAGATAATAAAACATAAGCACGGGGACAGGATAGATGAATAAACATAGCAGGGGACAGGATAGATAATAAACAGTACAGGGACAGGATAGATAAAAAACAGATACAGAGGAAACAGAATAGATAATAAACGTAGCAGGGACAGGCAAATAAAACAGTACCAGGCGAACCAGGATTAGATAATAAAACATAGCAGGGGACAGGATAGATAATAAACTAGTAGCACGGGGACAGGATAGATAATAAACAGTACGCAGGGGAACAGGATAAGATAATAAACAGTAGCAGGACAGAAAAAGAAACAGCTGCGGCAGGATAATAAGAAACCAGTAGCACGCGGACAGGAAGATAATAAAACAAGTAGCAGGGACAGGATAGATAATAAAACCATAGCGAGGGACAGGAAGATAATAAACAGTAGCAGGGCGACAGCGATAGATAATAAACAGTAGACAGGGACAGGATAGAATAATACATAGACGACAGGTAGCATAGACATAGCAGGACAGGATAATAATAAACAAAGAGGCAGGGGACAGGATAGATAATAACAGATAGCAGGGGACAGGATAGATAAAAACAGTAAGCAGGTGGACAGGATACGATAATAAACAGTAGCAGGGGACAGATAGCATAAATAAACCATAGCAGGGGACCAGATAAGTATAAAACTAAAGCATAGTTAAAGAAGCAGCGACAGGATAGATAATAAACAGTAGCAGGCGACAGGAAGTAATAAACATAGGGACAGAAGATAAACTATCAACTTGAGTAGCAGGGGACAGGAAGATAATAAACAGTAGCCCAGGGACAGGATAGATATATAAACAGAGCAGGGACAGGATAGATAATAAACAGTACAGGCGGACAAGGATAGATAATAAACCAGTAGCAGGGGACGGATATAGATAAATAAACAGTAGCAGGGACAGACTAAGATTAATAAACAAGTTAGCAGGGACAGATAGATAATAAACAGTAGCAGCAGGGACAGGAAGGATAACAAACAGGAGCAGACAGAAGAAAACGATAGGGAGATAATAAAACGCAGTATAGCAGCGGGACAGGGATTAGATAATAACAGTACCAAGGGGACAGGATAGATAAAAACAGTAAGCAGGGGACAGGATAGAATAAAAACAGTAGCAGGGGGACAGGATTAGATAAATAAACATAGCAGGGGAACAGGTGAACATAATAAACAGCTAGCAGGGACAGGATAGATAATAAACAGTAGCAGGCGACAGGATAGATAATAAACAGTAGCAGGGGGGGCCTTCCGAGTGATACAGTGGTCTAAGGCTGTGATGCTTGAGGCATCACCACAGACCAGGGTTTGATCCTGGGCTGTGACACAGCCGGGCGTGTCCGGGAGACCTATGAGGCGGACCACAATTGGCCCAGCATTGTCCGGGTTAGGGGAGGGTTTGGCCGGCCAGCCTTTCCTTGTCCTATCACGCTCCAGCGACTCACCGTGGTGAGCCGGGCGTCTGCACAGCGACTCGCCAGTTGTACGGTGTTTCCTTCGGTGTGGCTGGCCAGCAGGTTAAGTGTGCAGTGTATAAGAAGCAATGCGGCTCGGCAGGGTCGTGTTTCAGAGGATGCATGGCTTTCGACCTTCGCCTCTCCCGAGTTCGTATGGGAGTCGCAGCAATGGGACAAGACTATAACTACCAATTGGGGAGAAAAAAGGGGTAAAAGTACCAAAAAATAAAACAATAAACAGTAGCAGCAACCAAATATGGAAACCCAATGAAATCTGCAGGACAAATGACAGTATAGAGGGAGTAGTTGATCTGTAGAATGTGGACTGTGGTATCCGTCTCTCTCTGTATAGCAGTCTCTCAGCACAGGGCTGTGGAGACTCCCCTTAATGCTGAGTATCCCTCGACGGTATAGATACACTGTATCCCACAGACGCATCCTTCGAAGAGTCTGTCTGCTCAAGGCTCCAAACTGTCCCCCATCTCCCTCTATCCACACCCCCTCTCTTTCAGACTCCCCCTTCCAGCCCTCCTCTCTCCATTCCCTCCATCTCACACTTGTCCCCAGACTCCCAGAGGCAACTCCACGAGGGGTCGCATGATGAATGAGCAGGCAGTAAGCTGTGTGTGTGTGTGTGTGTGTGTTGGTCAGAGAATGATGACCACAGCCGCCAGAATGATCACAGTGGGATTCATTATGGTGACAGACATGGCCGCCTCTAAAACACTG